>NC_060899.1:15651953-15654453 GCF_014805685.1 Silurus meridionalis
AAGTTTTAAATCACAGCTTTAAAAAACTCTCACTTTTATCTCGGTTTATAGATTTTGTAAAGACATAAAACTATTTTTGTTTTTCAGCTACAGTTTCCTCCTATTTCTGGATATTGTTGATATTTTATTCTCTGTTTTTGTTTTCATCTCTACCAGATTTATTAATATCGCAGCTTGTGTATTTTCTATGATTTTTTTTTTTTTTTTAGGGCTTTTAAAATTTCCATTACATTAAAAACAACTAATAAATAAAATAGTATTCATGTTATTATTAGTATCTGTTATTAAAATGTTCTATTTTGTGTGATATTTTTACCATTTCGTATATAAATAAAGTCATAAATGAAACTTATACTAAACTACACAATGTTGCCAAAAGTATTGGGACACCTGACTTTTCCACCCATGTGTGGTTCTTCTCACACACGATTGCATCGGAGGTCTTTGGATGCGGTATAATGAAATGTTCCCTTCACTTCGACTAGGAGACCCAAACCTGTGCCCCTGTGCCCACAGCCAGCTCCATGAAGATCTGCTCTATGTTGGAGACCGTATGCTCAAGTGTCTAAAGCTTTTGGTCAATGAGTATCGATATAAAAGCCTATTGTCTGGCTCCATAATTCGAGACCTCATTACAGCATACGGACGCTGGCTTCCCGGCTCGCTATCGTCTCATTCACTCACTCACACACACACACACACACACACACACACACACAGTGCTACAGTTGAGACACCCGGGCTCGATGCCAATGCGGGAACAAAAGCGTCCTTTTAAACCACGTGAGTCTCAGAGCGTCTCTCAGGCCGGATGGAGAGATGCATCATGGGAAAGTGGATAAGCGTGACTCGACTCGGCTCGTCGTGGATTTAACACTTTAGACTCGACTGATGCTGAATGGATTATTAGCAGGCTAGTGGGATCTGTAGCTTGTTGTCTGCAAATCTTCCAAACATGTAAATCGTCACTGGGAGCAGTAAAAAAGCCTCCTACAGCATTATGGTGTGTGTGTGTGTGTGTGTGTGTGTGTGTGTGTGTGTGTGTGTGTGTGTCTATTAGACTGTAAGAGAGAGAAACAGTGTGGTTGCTCCCCTGCTGTGTGAAGGCCAGAAGACTGTGTGCTAAAATGACCAACAGAAAGTCAATACAGGGGCACAGAGTGAGGGAGTGAGGGAGTGCAAGAAAACAGAGACCACATAGTGAGAGAGAGAGAGAGAGAGAGAGAGAGAGAGAGAGAGAGAGAGAGAGAGAGAGAGAAAACCAAGGCAGAAATCACATGGTGAAAGAGAAGAGAGAAGAGAGACAGAGAGAGATGGAGAAGGAGATGAGAGCAAAAAAAACAGAACCAACCCACATAGTGAAAGAAAAGAAGGAGAGAGTAAAAGAGAGAAAAAAAAAAAAAAAAAACACGGTGAGAGAAAAGAGGAGATAAAAAATTGAGAGAGAGAGAGAGAGAGAGAGAGAGAAGGATGGAGAAAGTGAGCACATGAAAAAAAAAAGAGCGAGAGATGAACTGCTCTAATAACATGATTCATATCAACAGCAGTGAAAATATAATAATGATGATGAGGATGATGAAGGCTGGTGATGGTCAGATATTCCAGCTTTGATGATGAAGATGAAGAAGGGGTCATCCATGGCCACGTCCCAAATCACTCCCTCGATCCTACGTGCTGTACGCAGCACTGTTCACTGCGACACGAATATTTTTAATATAAAACTATTTATGATTTATTTGATGGTCTTCAGCGTCTTCTTCACGGCTTGTGGTCATCCTGCAGGTCTTCTTCTTCTGGCTCACTCGTCTTCTTTGTGTCTCTCACCTCCGGGGACGTCGCCTTTGTCTTCTTCGCTGTTCTATTAATCTCGTCATCATGTTGTCTTCAGCCCTATTCAGGTGGGATCGGTTTATCAGCAGGACGTTCGTTATGCATTTTCTCCACAGGTGGAGATGAGAAGTTTGTGCGGGTGGAGTTCTACACACGAAAACACAGATCTGGTCGTGTGATCACGCTCTCCAGAGCAGAGAAGAGACCAGGTTGTCGCACCCAGACCAGGTTTATAGCTTGAGCGCCTCATCTGAAGCATTAAACTTTCATTTTGAGGTTTGGGGGAGGAGCCTGATATCTGCGGGAGGGGCCTGATATCTGGGGGAGGAGCATGATATCTGGGGGAGGAGCCTGATATATGGGGGAGGAGCCTTGTATCTGGGGGAGGGGCCACAACAATGGCCCCATGACACTTAAAAGGACAAGTGGCAGGCAGTCAAACATTGTCCTCTTCAATTGGAGATCACTCTGTGCATCTCTTCTTCTTCTTCTTCATCATCATCATCATCATCATCATCATCATCATCATCATCATCTTATTCTTTGCGCTTAATTTTTCATGTTCATGATCCCTGGAGATCTTCACTCAATATCCGAAACACACACACACACCCACACACACACCCACACACACACCCACACACACACCCACACACACACACACACACAC
>NC_060899.1:15659453-15826953 GCF_014805685.1 Silurus meridionalis
TCCGAGTCGTCGTCCTGAGAGCAGCCGGCCTGGATGGCACGCAGGTAGCTGTGGCTGCGCGAGCGGAAGCAGCTCGGCGCCGTCAGGTCCAGAGCCTCCACCGCCTGCGAGTCCATGTGGCCGTAAGCCGCCGAGCACAGACAGCTTGGGTCCATCTGGATGTGAAAAAAAAACAGGATGAGATAATAATTATAAATGAAAAGAAAATCTGATGGGAATCTGAGGTGGACACCAGGTAGAGGAATTTCCCCATGAGAAATCATTTTTTGTTTTTTAAAATTGCTATGTGAAACCTTTAACATCCTGTTCTGCTGTTATAATAATCTCCACTCATCTGAGAAGATGTTTCACTTAGATTTTGTTGCGATTCCTTCAGTCATAAATGTGTTAGTAAAGTCTGTTGTAGGTGAGAAGGTGAAGAAGTCTGGGGTGCAGTCAGCGTTCACATTCATTCTGTTTAATAGGGTTGGAGCTCTATAGCAGGAGATCTTTCACACATTTCCAACCCATGGAAAGCATATCTTCATGGAACAGGCTGTGTGCACAGGAGCATTGTCATGCTGGAACAAGTTTGGGTGTCCTACTTCAAGTGAAGGATCATCCTGCATCCAAAGCCATCTGATTTAATTGTGTGTACAACTTTGTGGTAACAGTTTGGGAAGGAACCACATATGGCCTGCAAAAATCGGGTGTGAAATACTTATGTCTATATACTGTATTTATATCTATACACCAAATGTCTATTTATTACAGATAAACGATGTTGAGGTGTGGATTGATTGTGATCAGATGCAAACTGTAGTCTTGAGTCAATGTAGCAGAGTGTTGAAATTAACTACAGTCCAAATCCAAATCCATCCTCAAAGCTCCTGCTCTTACTCCGTAATTTCATGGATCCCCAAGGAGTTGATGTGGAACATCCCCAGTTGAACAGAGTGGCCTTCAATTGAGAGAGAACTTCATCTAGAGGCATGCTGGGATGAAGTGGGCAGATCCAAGGATGGGAGAGGGGCAAAGAAGACTTCCAAAACACATCCAGACTTTCAGGACACATCCAGAAGAACGCTGGGAGAGCGCTGTATTGCTGTGCAAGGGGCCTATTTTGAAGGTGATAATGCAGGTGGAAACGCAGATAAAGTACTTAATTGGAAACAGACCGAATCTTCAAACCTTTTGATACCACCTCTTAGTATAAAACCATAAAAATCATGAAATGTACAAAAAAAAATTAAAAAGTGACGTTTCAATGAATAAAAAATGAAATTGAAAATGGTTGGCATTTTGCTGTGGTATAAAAGGAATAAAACGAATTTTGGTGCAAGCGCTGAAGAGTGGTCCCACAGCTGTGTCTTTGAGAGACACAGAAACGCCTAGTCAGGGCTACAAACCGTTCAGTTCAATGTCAAGCCGTGATTTTCAAAAAATCATGCGGTGAACCTACAAATCTGCTTAAAGGAGGTGAAGCTGAAAATCGAATCTAATTAAGGCCAATTCAAAGTGCGGTTTGTCAGAAAATCGAGCTCATCTTCACACATTCCTGTCTGTACCTGAGCACAAAAGGCAACCACGACCGAGCACAAAAGGGAAACTGCTGGGAAAATGGCTATAGCAACTGCTCTGCACAAACCAGAAAAAAGCAAGAGACGCTTCATTTCTGTTTGTCCAACCAGTGGGCAACGTTTCCCATTGCACTGAGAGATAATGGGAATGCAGCTCCTGATGTGAGGGGATGAAGTTAAAGGTGACACAAAGGAATACAAAAGATGAAAATCCTTCCATCTATTGTACACAAAACCAGGATACGGCCAGAGTATAATATAAACCACATGACCAAACCACATTAAACACATGAAGGAGTTTCTATTATGACTGGGTTTATTTAGAGAAAAAACAGTCCAGATTTTGGACTTGCTTGTTGCATATGAATTAGGGATGGTAAGGGATTGATGATTTGCTGTTTGTCTGAACCAAAAAAAATCTAGATAAACTGCATCATATTGAATTCCATTGCATCATATTGTGTTGAATAGAACTGAATGGAAATCGGGTAATAGAGGTGAATCGGTAGCTGCTTCATATGTAAATTAAACGTGTCATATCGTTGGCTACGCATCGAGATGTTAATCGCATCAGCCTCAATTATGGAGATTCCATGCGTCTTCATATACCCCATTTATAAAAGGTTAGCGAAGTAAAAAAAAATTTTTTTTTGCCTTTCAAACAATCTGAATTTGTGTAAGGAACATTGTAACCATTGTGAAGTCCAAGTGTGTGTGTGGGTGTGTGTGACAAAAGCAAACTAGGGTGAGAGAAAGCGCCAGAGATCTGACCTGGCTAATGCCAGAACTCCGCCCGAGTGTGGAGGAGCCATGAGCGAAGTTTCCTTCTCTGTCCCAAGGCTGAGAATCGCTCTGCCCCACCAGACAGTCCAGATTATCCAGGCTGCGGTTGGTGGTGAGTTCTCGCAGAGATGGCAAGAAGCTGTGAGACAAGACATTGGAACAGGAAGTAAGAAAGAATACAGCCAGGAGAAGAGCAAAGGATGACAAAGAGAGGATAAAGCAGTACATGAAAAGATAAGGGAGATGGATGTGTGTGGAAGGAGAAGGGGGCAGAAGGGAGAAAAGGAAAAAGGATGAGGTTAGATAGAGGAGAGCAGGAGAAACAGAAGGACGGTCTGAATTTTACAAAGAGATGTTGTCCAGCTTTACCAAGCAGGAGCAGAGAAAGAAATCAGATCACCAGAAGTTTTATTGGATTAATGAAAGCCTCGACCAGGAATTGCTGAATTATACCTGAAGGCTCACAGGTAGCAATTCCTGACTGGGCTTTAGGCCTGTTGCACATGCAGAAATGAATAAGAGCAACAGCACAGAGGAGATCTTCGCTATCTGTCTGACCAAGTAAGTTCATGAGGTCCTAAGTTCTAGCATTAGTCATTTCCTGGTCAATTGCGGTGTTTCCTCTGCCCTGTGCACTGGGTGAGTGGTTAATAGCCGTGTGTCAGGAAGGAAGTAAGTGGACCAAATTAGGTCTGATCTGGGTTGGAAAGGAAGGTCACATGAAACCAGTTAGTTAGCAAGCTGTACACATTTAATATGAGAGAAACAATGTGTAGTTGTGATCATAGTCAGTGAGTCCTAACGCTGGTCCAACAGAACTTGTACATCTGGTTGGGGTCTAGTCTGTTTGGGGTCTAGTTTGTTTTATTAATGCAATTTTCTGAGCCACTTAAATTGAAGCCTTTTCACATTGCACCATTCTTGATGAAATGGACTGTAAGAATTGGTTCTTATAAAGGCTTTTAGTTTTCTAAGCATTTGATGACTGAGAATAAGCAGTTACAGAATCAGTGTCACAAGTAATAAACCTCAGGCATATCATAAACTAAACGAACACTTTGCTGCCCGATAGCATTAGCGAGAGAACGCGGGTCTGAAAGTGTCAAGAATTGTTGATGTAAAACTTCTTGTGTGCGGCAGTTTTTGACTATCGTGGAGTCTGATGTTATGTCCACTGAGATCCTACATTGTGACATGGATCACGTTTATAAAGTCTGGCAAGCAACACTCGCAAGGACTATTAAAAATCGCAGTGTGCACCTGGGATTAGTCGGATCAGGTGGACTAGTTCCTGGACCAGGGTTGAGAATTAATGACCATTCCGATTCTCTCCTTTTTCTTAATACTGAACATTGATCATATACAGAAGCTAAATGAAGATATTTTCAGGGAGTGTATTTAAAAATTTTATTTCAATTGTCACTTGCTTGAAAAAAATCCCAACACTAATTAATGGCCGCATCTGAATGCAGCCATTTTCTTCTGTTTTATTCCATTCCAGCAGTAGGAGAGTTAAATGAGCAAGAAAGTGAGTATTGTGGGGAATCAGGATAAAGCCATGGCCCTAGCGGTTAGAGTGGTTAGGTGGCATCAGGGAGGATATATGGCTTTGCTCGGGTGGTGCCCGGGTGGTGCTCGGGTGATTCTCGAGTCGTTCTGTGCCACTGACCTTGCCAGGTGCTGCATGGAGTAAGCATTCTGTAGAGGAGCCCATGCCACCCCGTACTGCTCCCACGTGAATGGGCACAAGCGGTGTCTGTCAGCGAGTCGAGTAGGGACGGGGTCGGAAGGGGGAGGTGGATCGTTATCAAAAACAAAGAACCTTCCACTTTCAAACAAATGTATATTGATTTGATTCTAGTTATGTGCATTGGACCTGGTAGTTTTATTTATTTTTTTTAAGATGCCTTTGGTTTCTACATCAGGCAACCCTCAACCTCGATTGACCCATGTGGGACTGAAAATAAATGTCAGTGGAATCACCAGAAATATAGTCCATGAAACTTTTTCTAAATAAAATAAAACTTGGATTTAAGTAGAATTATTGAGAAGATTGATTGGTCCTGGAAGACTTAAAGATGTACAAGTATATTAGATGCCCTTTAATATCCAGAATGACCAAATCACATTAATATTTTACAAAGAAGCTGAGGATTGAAGCTTTGCAGGGCTTCTAGTAAATCCTCTCTGAGGTTCTGGCTCAAAAATAGACTCCACCATGCTGGTTTCCTGTATGGGTTTTGCTCGGCTTGTTCTTCATGCTGCTTTTCTCAGTTCAGTCACTCCCCCTTTCCCATTTGCCGGTCAGCTCAACATTGGTAAAGCATACTCATGTAGTCATGTGGTGGATAAAAATATCACTAACATGTACAACAGGAGAGTATAAGAGGATATTGAGGGTGACTTGGGATCATTTGTATACCACTGTACTCCTGGGTGATGTTCAGTGAGGTAGGAAAAATTCAAATGTATTATTTTTTTTTTATGTCACGTTTAGAAATATACAACCCTTGAAATTAAAATAAAATACTAAAATACTGTCACCAGTACTGTTAGCATACAGAGAGTCGCACTAGCTGCTTTGCTGAATTACAAGACAAACACATCTTTTGCTGTGTTGTGAAGTTAAAAACAAAGACAGACTGCAATTTTGCATATTTAAATGTTTTTATTTCATTGAGCACGTTTTCATGATCCAGTAATGTATTTATTTTTTAGTTTTGTAATGAAGTTCACTATCATTTTAAACGGAGTGTTATGTTTGTTTTATCCAGTATCCATTTCAAAAACTATCGATGATTAAAAGGTTATCGGCAAGTACGGTCCAACCGAGATATCCAGTATCGGTCGACATCCAATTAGCAATGATAAGACACGAACAGTGTACATGAAGCAGTGCAGGATAACATTTTGGAGCTTCCGGTATTTAGTACAAAAATACTTTTTTGTGTCTTTTTATTGGCAGAAATAAACATGCATGGAATATGTAACTTACAAACATTGTGTTGTTTTTGTAAAAAGGTGTGTGTGTTCACTCACTTGCGAGGTGGCAGAGGCGGTTGTTGTTCACTGAGAGACTGTTGCGTGGCCTTTAGGTAGCTCTGGCGTCGAGCGGCTGTTTTTGGCGAGGGTTTTGGTGAGGGAGGGCTGTCGGACCGTTCGCTGTCCTCGGGATCTCCCATGGCTTTGACATAGCTGCCACTGCGCATTCTCCTGCATGGGATCTCCCCTGCTACTCCCACTCCTGCCCCCTTACCCGTTGTTACACTCCAATCCCCAACAGGAACCTGGGGTAATTCCAGAACAGAGTAATATCTGAGACGCTCGCTTTAATAGTGCTCCAATTCCCAAAGGGCTTCAGATTAAAAAAGCTAATGTTCAATGTTGAATGAATTCCTGCAGATTTGAGTGCAGTTAAAAGCCTTTTAATTCTGTGGGGAGAACGTTTAACTCTGTATGAAATTTGATTACCAATTGGGATTTAGACAGCGCATTTTCCAAATGATTTCCTTTAAACGTCTATTTATTAGGATGAATTTCTGAAAATGTAGCATATCTTTAGGTACAGGACCTTTCACTATGATGCATATTCACTTTCTCATTACATAAACTTTCCTAGTTTATGTTTAATGTTTTCATTTATATCTTGCTCATTCGGGGTTTTTTTCTGCCAGTTTTACCTGTAGGAAGTTGGATGTCAGGTCTTGGTGGTAGGACTTAGACTTGAGCAGTGTCCTGTTCACTGTAGCCGTGCCTTTCTGCAGCACCTGCCGAGCCTGGCTCAGAGTTAGTGTTGACCACGAGCCTCTTTTTGCCAGTGTACCATCCCCTGCTGGTCCACCGGTTGAGGTCATTGTCTGGGTTTTTAGCTCTCCGCTGCTTTTGGAGGGCTTGAGTGAACGATGAGCAGCAATGGTATTATAGCCCTGTACTTGGGTTCTGGCAGGCGCCTGGCTGTCGGACACTGCCCTGCCCAGCGTCATCATGCTCAGTGGGTTACGATAAGCTACAGCCACTGGACCAGTTGCCTCTTGAGTCGTTGCTTCATCCTCCAGTGCATCATCCGAGCTCCAGAACCCGGAGAGGTTGGGCCGTCCTCTTTTTTTGGCACCCTCTGTCTTAGCACGGTCTTTACTCTTAGACCGCCGTGTGGCCTTGGTGCCATCGGCTCCCTGCACAGTCCCTTTAGCGCCCGAGGCCTCCATAGACTGAGTCTTGGAGAACAGTTTTTGGACAGAGTGCACCAGGTTGCGGATGCGACCAGGGCTCTCACTGCGCTGCTTGGTGCCACGACTCCGCCTATGGAACTGAAGCGTACTAAAGCCATCGCGTTGCAGTGGACCGTGGTGTTCCAGCTGGTCCAACAGTCCAGTCGGGATGCGGTTCATCTTGGCTGCCGCAGCGGAGGAAATCGTTGCCGTGCCGCTGCTGATCATAGGTGGAACCGCGAGGCCGAGACCTAAGCCCATTCCCATAGACGCAGAGGTGGTGAGGGTGCCCGTGCGAGATGCCGTCTGAGACACGCAACCCTGCTGCAACGAGGCAGAAAATTTTAGACCTGCTGGATTCAGCTACACACAGTATTTCAGATCTGAACTCAATCTTTGGGGAAATTCAAGTCCAGGTTTCTGTTCTATTTCTGCTGCCGAGCCTGGTAATAAACTGCAAATTAACCTGGTCAAATGCAGAGGGAGAAAGAAATAAACACACAATGTGTAGTCCCATAGGACTGGGCCAGGAACTGCTGCTCTATGGTATATATACTGTATTAGAATTGAAGGCAAAATAAAGACATTTTACAAATGATTTTTTTGTGGGTCCTACCTGTGAATACTTCATTTATGGTAATCATCAATCATATTTTCAGTGAATACATGAACACACTTTATATTCAAGGGATGGAAGCCAATATGAATACATTATTCAGAATGAGCAAATACATTTGTTCTAAACAGTTGCAAATACAAATAACAATAGCAGGTGCACTAATCTTTTTTTAGTATCTGCTGGAAGCAAACAACTTCTCCCACAATTTTATTCATCTCTTCAATTTCCTACCTGAGTGTACTCGGTCTGATTGACCTGCGAGGGAAACTGGAAGCGAGGGAAGGTGTTGCTGGTGGTCAGCTGGTTGTTTAGTGGCAGCAGGCAATCGGACTGCAGAGTGATGGGGCTTGCTGGAGGGAAGTGGTGCATGTGGGGGTCCATAGTGCCATAATGGCCGATAGTGGGGCTTAAGAGGTATGCCCCATGAGGGTCTGGGGTCAAGGGGCATATTGGCTCCTGAGGACCTGCCACAGGCATGCAGGAGTCCGACAAGTGACGAGCGTGGCTGGCCCCTATGCTTTTCATGGTTGTTCCCTTTTAGAACATGATCTCTGCTCGTGTGAGTCTACAGGCCTGGAGGGTGCCACCTGGTGGAAAAACAAACAAACCTTTCTTAGAGAGGTATTTCTAGAACATTTGGCAAGAACAGAAAGAATTACATGTAAGGTCATGCTATCATATTTTGATGATCTATGTATTTGCTCAGAGCCGATCTAAAAGCCAGAGAAGATTCAGTGACTATGCAAAGCGAGTGTGTTTGCTGCATGCGGTGTTATTGAACCAATCAGAGACTCTTAATACTTACATTACACTTTCATACTGGCATCGCACAGTTCCCTCAGTGTGGCATCTCGGCCTACAATATTTCTGAATGTCATTCACAGCTTGCCTCGCTTCCTCCCCTCCTCCATCTTTTGCTACCCATTCAGCCAGCTGTAATTCATGCACAAGCGGCGTTTATCTAGAAGCCTGAATTGCCGGTGACGCTGACAGAATCATCAGCACCCGTTCCCAGCTGCAGTCTCGCAAAGCCCCATTCACAAAATCAGTGGCATTCTCTCTCACACCATCAGCGCTAGTCACAAAGCAGCCCATTAGCATGCCAAGCACAGCTCGTGCTCGGTCGTGGCTGTACTGCACTGCCTCAATGGGGCTGGAGCGGTGCAGCTTCACAGATGACTCACAAGGCCGTCAGAGAGGCTCAGAGACTCGTTAACATTCAGCTAGCATCTGCCTAACCTCCAGATCAATCGCCGCAAACACCACAGCTTAGCACGTGACATAAAACGGGGCTATCTGAGTGCCGACTGATACCAACGCTCATTTAGAATGTGTCAAGGCCTCACAGCTTAAAGGAAACAAGTCGGTTCGGTGTGACCTTGGATATTCGAGGATAAAATGAGTTCTGCACTGGAACACTGACTAGCCATAAATTTGTTAATCGACTTATCTAAACCTGCAAAGTAATTACATGAGGCAAATAGGGGGTACATAATTCTTACCATCAAATCAATATAAAATTGTCAGCCAATCCAAAAGAAAAATGAAACATATACAGTCGCTGTTTTTTCTAGTTTCGAGCTGCAATTATAAATTAACCGCAGCAAAAATCTAAGAAGTAACAAAAAAATCACCAATAATCTCACCAACAAATCTGAAGTAATACCAAAGGATTACTTTTCATCTATGAGGCACACCGATAATGGATGATAATAATTGCAAATTTAGCTGCTGGAGCAGAAAAGAGTGTTTTGTTTAATTAAAATTAATGGAAGTCGTTGCAAATTATTCACACGCGGAAGAATCTCACAACTGCTAGCTGTCCAATTTGCTTTTCAGAAGAGTCTCTTTACGTTGATGACTTGGCAGCCTGATTGTGCTGTAAAAAAGGATTACACCAAGCCTACCAATTGTACCGCTTGTAATTCATACACAGGATTTTTACACGATGCGTTCAGACCTCCAAACCTTCCCCTCTTTATCAGGAATGTACATGAAATCAGAGCTAAGATGAGGTCTTACCTCACCATTAAACAATTAAAGGGTAAGACGAAAACATCTAAACCAGGAAGAGAAAAAAAAAAAACAAATTGGAAACACACCAACAACTTTGTTACACTACAGATAGATAACTGCAGATGATTACATTTATATCAGTTGTTTTTATATACACAGTGTTTAAAGGACTTGGTGGGTTTTTCATCAGCTGTGGTATTCATGGACCCAGACAAATGGACGAGGTGGTCTCGGTCCACTTCCTAGTGAACTCTAGTGCGAATCACCTCACACCGCATTTGTTCTCTAAATGCTAGCTCCTAAAATGAGCTGCTAAACACCAAACTGCAAAAATGAAAGGTGCTCTGGAGACTCCAAGTGAAGGTAAGATAGAAAGACAGACAAACACAGGATGTGGCACAACAACTGTTTCAATTCTTTCTATACGTAATGAGCTAAGCGTTTGTTCAGGGTCAGTTCTGTGTTCTCCACGCTCAGTGATTTTTGTGCTTCAGTGCCTTTTGTTTACCGTTAATTATTTTTATAGAATGTGATTCTTTCAGAATAAACAGGAGCAACGCTATGTAATCCTCCAAATCACTTATTGAGTTATTCTACCAGTTATTTACCTAGTGTGTGTGTGAGACTCCTTATTATTACCTTTTGTTGCATACCATCATGTTGCGACTGTTATGTCTTTATGATATGGTACGTTTGTACCAAGTGTGACCTTCAACAATGTTTTTGTACATCGTGCACTGATTTGTAACACAATATTAGAGGTCGACCGATAGTGGATTGTACTGATAAAGAGGTTGGATCGTTCTTGCCGATAATTATTGATCAACAAACAAACATAATTCATGACACTCCATGTAAAATAATACTAAACTTCATTACAAACATAAAACATAAAAAAGTACTGAATCATATGCTAAATGAAATAAATATGAATATATTAATTATTAGTAAAGTATTAGTAAATTATAAATAAGAAATGTGCTCTCCGTGCAGCACGCAGTCTCATGTGTAAAAACATCAGTGATTCGCCTCTAGACTCCACTCTCCTGATGTCAATTGAATGAGAATTTCCAAAACACGGAAAAACTATCGGTATGGGTTTTTGCCGATCGCCGACGTCCTGGTGTCTGTGTGACTGATTTTCCCGAATCCATATTGGAAAGACGGAACAAAAACAAGTGCGATGAGACTCTTGAAAACTAACATGACCAATAATGAAATAATAAAGGTGTAAAGCCAAAGCTCTACACAGACAGTTTTCTAACCGAGCTCTAAACTAAACCAGATAGCAAACAAACCTAAGGTATCAATTTGCTCTTATTCAGACTCGACAAACACACTAATAGGTGTGAAAGTGCCCTTAAAAGCAGGTATTAAACCAGGCTTTAGTGGTCAGTACAAAAGAACAGAAGAGGTCCAGACAGCATGGTGAATACTTCAATGAATAATCCTTATATAAAACCCTCCTCATTATTATTCTCCCAATTAAACTAAACACAACTGAGTATAAAACTCGATGTCATGCTGCAACGAACATGCATCGTCTAAACTCAGTCTTACTCCAATTGTAGAGATGTTCCACTTTTTATCTTTATACCGGGGTGTAAAAACGATCAGATCAATGGTTTTTAAACAAATTTACTATCAAACAATTGTGTTCCTCCAACAGTTTGGAGAAAAACCACATATAGTCAAAAAAAAGTCTGAATACTTAAGTCTGAGTTTTAGTATATTAAAAAAAACTCCAGAACAATGCTTTGATTAGTTTTGAATAAAACAATTCTCTTTAATCTTCTTATAACCAAAAATTAGCAAACACTTACACTTGAACATGCAGCTTCCATCTCATTATTTTGTAATCATGCAAATGGATCTGAAAGAAGATAATTATATGTTATAAACATTCCTGCCTGGGGATTTTGTGCAAAAAAACAAAACATAAACTAAAGGATACAGTTCTCCAGAAATGATCTTCTCCAGATGTTTTTCCATATTCTACTGGCTAAACATGCAGGTAGTCCATATAGGTATATAACCCCAAAATCTCAGGAAATGGGTTGCCAAATCTCAATCATTTATCCCCAGAATACATTTGCACTACTTATTCACAAAGTGAGATTCTAATTCACTTTTGTGGGTGTGGCCTTTAAAGAACAGCAGTGGATAAATTTGTAATATCAAAGTTTAACTAATGAACACTTTATGTCCCAAACCTCATTATATGAATAATCACATAATTATTTTATTCCGAGATTGTCTAGTCTCCAGATCTTGTATTATTGGTCGAGGTCACAAATTTTAAGCCATTTATGACCTCGACCTGGCAACCTACAACCCAACCCTTCAATTCTTATCTTGAAGTCTTGACACCCACCCAAAGGGTCTCCCGGATTTTGCAACCCAAATGTTGACAGGTATGACCACATCGCGCACCCAAGGATCGTTTCGAGGAATCACCTAAGCAATCGAGAGATTGGTCTCTGCATTGTGATCCACCCACTTTTAGAAAATCTTGCTTTAAACGTCAAGCTGTTTAAGCTATCGCTAGCACAAATTTCGTTTCAGGCTAGAGATCAAACATCCTGCTACGTAGCTGTCAGTCAGCTTCCTGGAAGATCCGATCACAAGGAATTTTCCAAGATCCAAGAGCGCTAAGAGCAATTACTCCCTCGAAAACCACAGCATGATGGACTTAAGTGTACCACAGCTCATTAATACACAGCGGACTACGACGGCAAATATAAGCAGCGAGAAGCAAAGCGCACCATCTGCCGTGCCGCTTTAGACAGATCCCTATCTCTCCCTGGAGGAGCCTAAAAATCTCCACATGAACGTAGCTGACTTTAAAAAGTCATTAAGACGAGTCGGAGGCCTGTGTTTAACTAAGCAAATGTGAAGGGAGGGGGCAAATGAGCATTTGGCGGTGCTGTAAATTGCTTACCCTTGCAGAGAGAGTCCACTTACAGCTCATAACCTCCTGTTAATAACACACTGCCATGACATAACTAGTAGGTACTTGCAGCATTTTACATTTTAACTACAAAGCTATCAGGAAATGATACGGTTTAACACGGATCTGCTCCTGAATCAGTCCAAATTTAGTCACATTTGCGGCTGCAGCTCCACCAAACCCTAGTGTAAATTTACAGGATTTGACAAACAGCCTTTTCCAGAGTGACTTACAACTGAGCAGGTGAGTGTTAAGGGCCTTGCTCAAGGGCCCAGCAGGGGCAGGTTGGTGGTGCTGGGATTTGAATTTATGACTTTCTGATCCACAGTTCCCTTAGTGTCTTAATCCAGGTGCACATTGTGTCATTTTGGCCACGATTTGGTCGTCTGAGACAAATATAAAAAATTCAAAAGGATTCTTATAGTTCCAGGCTAAAATTAACAGCGGTTGGGATCATTTTTTAGCGGTCGGAGGATTTCAGACCTTTTCCTGCAGTATGACTTCTCCTACGACGACCGTCAAACCAAGAACCGGAGGAGCGTGGACCCTGATAATGCAATTAGAGCGATGACTTCAAAACACCTGTGGGAAAATGGGGAAACGAGTCAGGAGGACAGTAGAGTAAGAAAATAAACTTATGGAGTTATGGAGGAAAGAGAAGTGTTTGTATGACGTTTTTATTATTAAGGCATGTCATGAACCAAATGAACGCTACAGATTGTTTTTGTTTGCCGCTAGCTACTGTTAGCGAGAGAACGCGGTTCTGAAAGTGTCACTGCTTGATGACGAAATTTAAAAATCCCGTTCTGCTTTTTAGTGCAAATGATTTGCTTTTAAACATAACATAAAAACACAGAAAACACTTGAAAAACAAAGGGGGAATATTTCGGATTATTTGCTATTTACACGCACCAAACTGCCTCAGACTGCAGCATGATCCAAACCGTCTGCACGCTTAGTTGAACAAATCGACAATTTCGATCAAGTCCCTGAGACGATGCCGAAATTTCCTCTCTAATACTGAGACTTGTATCGATCCTGTATTTCTTTCACAACTCTTACTCCTGCACATGGCCCTGATCAGGCTTCAAGTAGTTTTATTAAATGTTGTCATGCAGATGCAGCCAGATGTGATCCCTTCAGCCCCGGCATGGAGAACGAGCCGTCACATTCAAAACATATATGTTTGCCAAATTTCAGTTGCTAAACAACAATCCATTAATCACTGTTTTAGGGGAGGGGCTTACCAAAGGGTCACCTGGACAAACCGACATAACCGTAGATTCTTTATCATAAGGGAGTTTCGTGTGCTGGATTATGTTTTTTTCTTTTCACAATGGACATTGTCTCGAAACAGCTTTACAAAATGCAATTAATGATAGAACAACAATTTAATTAAGTAAATTATAAGTATATATCCCTGATGAGCAGCCTAGGGTGACTGTGGAAAGGAAAAACTCCCTTAGATGGTACGAAGAAGAAACCTTGAGAGGAACCAAAGTCAAAGTGGAACCCATCCTCATTTGGGTGACACCAAGAGTGTGATTCTAAATCATTGTAACATTACAAGTACCGGAGAGTGAGAAATATCACGATCACAGGAGTGTGTGATTATGAGTAATGTCCTCTCTAAAGTCCAAAATCTTCATGAGGTGGAATCCTAGAGCTCTAGATGGATCGGGATCCTCGCAGATCGGCATCTTCTAATTTTGGATTAGACTGTAATTATTTTTTGTAACTACTTGCATTATACAATGAATGGATTTTGGATTTTCCCGTCCAGCTTTTTTAGAACACAGTAAGTGATCACACACAGGTTATAACCAACATTCTATCTGAGTAGATCCGATAAAAAAAATAAATAAATCAACCCTAATCCTATACCCAGGTGTTATTTTAGCTCGAGATCAGTCTTAGTTCTTTGCAATCGGATCCGTATCAGACTGAGCTGACAAATAGAACTGTCATGATTAGCACATGGTTTTAAATCCTTTCCAACTGAAGGATTAACGAAGTCAGGAAGCCATAAAACTTCATTTCAGGGAAAAGGCTCTTGACATGCCAGAGGCGACCGGATGTCATTTCAAAGCCTGTTTAAAATGCTGAACACACTCCGCACAGAGCGCTACGGCTGCGAGTTCAGTCGAACATCATGACACCAAACTGAGACAGAACGCAGAAAAGCGTCGCCATTCGTTCAGGATTATTTGGTGAAAATACAAAGTGGCGAACGAGACACTTTGATGTGTCCCCTCAAACCATGCAGTAGCGTCTACAACTGGGTACAAACACGCCAACAAAGGACAGAGAAACACATCAGCTGCTGCTGGTGGTGTAAACAACTGGGGTATATTTAGACCAAATCACAGGAAGGAGTCAAAATAAAATCTGTGGGGACTTAAAATATTAGGAAGGTGTTCATTCGTTAGGGTACCAGTATGCTAGGACACGCCCCTTTTTTCCTACCGAGGGATTTCGGGTCATGGTGGTGAGAATGATTGAATGAGAATAATTTTGTTTTTGGAGTTCATCAAAATTCTATTTACACCTCATTTGCATGATTGCATTACCTGCCGTTTGTTGTTGCATCCCACATGATGTTCGAATCATTTATTTCAGGAGTTCTCAAGTCGATGTCTGCATTATTATACTATATACTTAGCAGTATCCAAATGCATCTACTGGTATTTAATTTGAAGAATAGAACGGCAATATTATTGCATGGACATCTATATTGAAAAGTGATAGTGGCACGACTAAGTGAGATCATGTGGATTGTTCTCTGACGATCATCATGCACAAGTTGCCGAATGGTTTTGACATTTTCGGGGGTCGAGCTCATTGAAGATCTTTCTGATCTCTCATTGTCTTCCAGCGATGTTCTTCCGCTCTTGAAGCGCATGTGCCGCTCGAAACACCTCGAAAGACTCGTTGCAGCGTCGCCATATTTCACACTTATGTTATATTAAACGTCAGTTTGTTCTTACAATTGAGATGCTATGGAGTTGGGGGCCTTGCTCAGGGGCCCAGCTTGGTGTGGCTGGGATATAAACTCACAACTTCTGGATCCAGAGCCAGGTGTTTAAAAACAGAAAACAGGTGAACACTACGGGGTAATCAGCCAGTGAGAGAACAAGAGGCGCAGGACCAAAGCCAAAACCAAAAAAAGGCACTAAACGAGTACAACAGAATGTAATGCCTGTAAATTTGTGAACTGTGATTTAAGAATAGAACATTTTGTATACGAGGGCTGGGGTAATTAGAAATGCTGCTTGAAATGAAATGAACCCTTCAAAACTTCTTTGCCATTTGACGTATACCCCTGGCTTTAAAGGCAATCTGGGAATAATGGCCCAAAATCAAAGGCTATGCAATAATCATATCCAGTCCTCCCTGCTGTTCTCTCGTTATCCCTCCTATTAAACTTGGAAGAACCTTCACAAGGAGCACTACATCGATCTGTTTCAAGAGATCTTGCACTATTAATTAAATCTTTATAATCACAGTTTCTCCAAACCAACAGGATTCTGGGGGTTTTGGACACAGGTGCCACCCCACATCAAAGCCTCAGGCAAGCAGAAAATCTATGCAGAGCTGAAAAACCATTATATGCTACAGAGGAACCTAAACTTTTAATTAGAATGCATTTGTATGCAACTTCTTCTCCAGCTTTGATTTGCAGGTCAGGTAGGATATCTCAACGAGTAAATAAACGAAAGATGGAAATCACTTCTTAGTTCTATCTGATCCACACATCGTTCATTGAACAAAAGCGGTCAAGTTCTACAACTCTGGCAGTTAAAACGCATGCATAAGCCACCCTCGATAAGTTCCTACAGCTCCTCCTCAATTATTTCCGCAAGTAAATAAATTTGCATCTCAGAAAAGAAATATCAATCAGCATACTGCAGGTTTTTATCAATTCCCAGTAAATGAGACACTTGACAACCTGCTGATTACTGGATCAACATCAACTCAGGGTCAGTCATCATCTGTCCTACAGTTGAGACCTTTCAGAACCAGCCAAGGATCATGCTGAGCCACTTAACTGGAGTTATGAGTGTCATGAACTGCTAGTGGCCTCAAGGACAAGACGGCATAAGCAGGGGTCATGCTCATTTATCACACCATGTAATAACATCTATCTGTCTCAGCAACACTGAAATAAAGGTTATGAAGACAGCTGGCTGTCGATGGAGGCGACGCACTCTGCAGTGATACATCATATCGTGATACTTTAAAGATGTTTTAATGGTGTATAAATCGCTCTGGAAGTTTCAGATTCGTCATTAGTGAAAAGGAATATTATAGCTTCGATACAGTGGCCTTCTCTGTCAGGCCCTCTGAAGGAGGCCTACCTTCTGACCTCTGTAGGAAGCATGAACCTTCTGCTAATGAGGAAGGCGTGGCCTTAATGACTTTATCCTTATGATTTAAGAAGGTGTAGACTCCATGACTTTATCTTAGTGAAGAAGGTGTGGCCCTTATGACTTTCTCTTTTTAAAGAAGGTGAGGCCTTTATCCTATTGAAGTGGCCATGGCCTTTATTACTTTTTCCTATTAGAGAAGGCGTGGCCTCCATTACTTTCCTCTAGAGAAGAAGGTCTGGCCAGCATGACTTTATCCTATTGAAGATGGTGTGGTCTTTGTAACTTTCTCCAAGTAAGAGAGGGGTGTCCTTAAGTACCTTCTCCTAGTGAAGGAGGTCTTGACCTCTCAATACCTGTCTGTTTTATTAAAGAGGTGTGGTCTTGGTCTGTCAATCTAAAAAAAAGTAGGTGTGGCTTTAATACCGGAAAAAGTACAGAAAGAGGTGTGGCCGTGTGAACTGTTTGCCGCAGTGATAAAGCTGAGCCCCAGTAAAGGAGGTGCCCTGTTTATCTCCAGGTCTTAGTGTTTTCACAAAACCGAATCATATTACAACTAAATTGTCTCAATTTTATTATAATCATTTGTCGGTGTCCCAAAACTTATTTTCATCCCCAAATTCAATTCACTGATCACAAATCAAAAGGTTCAGCATTTCATGTGGGAGAAACAGACACCGTTTTCCATTTCAAACTACAGATCTGGTGAATCTGAAACTTCCCCGGAGTTATTAATACTTCGACTGTGGCGTGAAATCTACAGAGAGCTCGGAGAGACGTGGTGCCGCGTTGGCTGTGTTGCTGCTGTGGCTCGGTCCTGCTCCTCGGTCTCAGAGGAGCCTTAAAGAGCGTTAGCGGCTCTGCCTCCACACACACACACACACGCCTGTTCACAGCAGGGAAACCAAGGAGGGGGACGACAAAGAGTGTGAAAAAGTTATGTTACGTGTCCCCACAGAGTGATGACTCGAGGTGTTGTGTTGTCTGTTTGTGTGTGTGTCTGTGTTTGTGTGTGTGTGTGTGTGTGTGTGTGTGTGTGTGTGTGTGTGCACAGGATGTGTGAGGGTGGTGGTTTATGGGTAAGAAAGTGTTGCACTGGGAGGGAAATGCTGAAACTTTGTGCTTGTCATTGCAGGTTTTCTGCACGATTGTTCTCTACAGCGTGATTCCATGCTCCGGGTCTGAAAACAGCACAAGCAGAATTATTTTTAACAAATGTGAGATTTTTTGTGCATTTATTCTTTTTTTTTTACCCTCAACTCATCAGCCAACTGTTCATTCTTACAATTGAGTGAGGACATTAATGCTTGGCCACATTTTAAGCTGCAAGATGAGTTTATAAGTGCTGATAAAGGGCTTAACGCTTGCACAATAGAGCAAAAAATGTAGATCATTAGCATAATTAACTGACCATTAGCATAAATAACGGATAATCTGCATAATTAACAAATCATTAGTTTAATTAACAGCACCGGTGCAGTCATCTGATGTTCCCTGATTTTTCTACAAAGGCGGTCACTGTAATCGCCTGTAATTCATTCGTGTAATAAATAAAACCACCAATTAACAGTGAACTCAAGAAAAAGACCAGAGCACTGAGGAATTCTAAAAAGCAATTATGAAATGAGTCTCCAGTCTGGCAATCTGCGAATCTTTTTGAGGGATAAACTGTTTATAGCTGCTGAAATGTAGAGGATATAAAGTTGGAATGTAGATATTTACGGCCCATAAGTTTGTTCCTTATACGTTTATCCTTAAAGAGCGAGCCAGTGGTGAAGGAAAAACTCCTTAATACTCCATGAGGAAGAAACCTTAGGAGGAACCAGACTCAAAAGGGAACCTCATTATCATCCTCAACATCGAATGTCCATCATTACAGTTCCATCATTGTTGAGGTGTTTAGTAATGAACACTTGAATGCAGAACTGTTCATGCAAACTGTGGTGATGAGCACATTGACTCTTGATAATTACAGTACAAATCTATCTTTAAAGTTCTCGATTTGTGAAGAAAAGCACATTTATTCCCCATCTGCTGTACAGTAATCGTAACTCCACTCTTCTGGGAAGATGTTCCATTCGATTTTAGTAAAGGACCTGCTAAGGACTGATGTAGGTGAGGTGAGGAGGCCTGGGGTGCAGTCAGCATTCACAATCATCAAACCCACTAGGGTTGGAGATCTATAGCAGGAGATCTTCCACACACTTCCAACCCATATAAAGAAAATCTTCATGGAGCTTCTTGGAACATGTTTGGGTCTCCTAGCCCAAGTGAACTAGGAGACTGCACCCAAAGACGTCCAGTGCATGTAATTGTTCACTTGAACTAGGAGACCCAAACCTGTCCATGCAAGGAAAACTTACAGTAAGGGAAAAAGCTGACTAGAGAATAATCCACGCTAATCACAATAATTATAAATGTACCAGAACTAAGTAGGAGGCCTGTGTAGCTTGTCGTGTACTCTGTTATCACATGCCTTCAAAAGGTGAGTAAAAAAAAAAAAAGCACAAGGCTGACATTAGTCATGGAAATGTGCACCTTTGAAGTCCTCTGTTGATTAAAGCAGCATCTTCCTGCCTAATGACTAGAACACGTAGGGTTGAGAAATGGAAATTTTCAACGCGCCACAGCCTTTGATGATATTCCTGGGCAGAAGTGCTCACACACACAAGTGCTGCGTCCTTCATTAGTCACCGAGCCAAGCAGGCTTTTTATCATCTCGCTGTGAAGAAAAAAAAAATTACCTTTGACAAAAAATAAATAAAATAAAATTACCTTTGGCAAGTGTCTCTCTTTAGTCGTAAATTAGCTTTCTGTAAAAGCATCAACTGCTTTTCAAAGGCGCAATCCACCACCACTTCGGGTTCAGCTTCGACTTGAGAACATCAACACTGGGTTCCATTAGAGCCCAGATCATCATGTTTACTCTCAGCTTTACAATGAAATGGTGTGTATCAGAGCGGTGACAATGTGAACGCTGAATTATGTAGATAGGGAGGCATTTACGCACCTAATAAAAACATGCTGCGCTCTTAGTTGGGAATAATCAACAACGAATAAGCAACTAGAGGAGAAGAGATACTACACCCAATCTAAAGTCGATCATTTTCCAATAATTTTCCTTGTTAACTACAGAATGTTGACCATCAGTTTGCAGCCCTGTGATAAATGCTTCATTTCATTTTCTCCACAGGATTAAGTGTTAAATAAATGATCTATTAATACTATCATTAACAAAATATACACTAAAAATACACCAACCAATGCACAAGTACACCCAAAAATACACCAGTACATCAAAGAATACACCAGTAAACCCAGAAACTATACCAGTACACAAAAAAATACACCACAATTACATGAGTACACAAGAAATACACCAATGTACTAGTACACAGAAAATATACAACACTACATCAAAACATACAACATAACACAAATAATACACTAAAGAATAAACCGGTACACCAAAATACACCACTACACCAAAATTATACACCAGTACACCAAAATTATACACCACTACACCAAAACATACACCACAACACCAGATTATACACCAGTACACCAAAACATACACCACTACACCAAAACATACACCACTACACCAAAACATACACCACTACACCAAAATTATACACCAGTACACCAAAACATACACCACTACACCAAAACATACACCACTACACCAAAATTATACACCAGTACACCAAAACATACACCACTACACCAAAACATACCACTACACCAAAATTATACACCAGTACAACAAAACATACACCACTACACCAAAATTATACACCAGTACACCAAAACATACACCACTACACCAAAACATACACTACACCAAAATTATACACCAGTACACCAAAACATACACCACTACACCAAAACATACACCACTACACCAAAATTATACACCAGTACACCAAAACATACACCACTACACCAAAACATACACCACTACACCAAAATTATACACCAGTACACCAAAACATACACCACTACACCAAAACATACACCACTACACCAAAATTATACACCAGTACACCAAAACATACACCACTACACCAAAACATACACCACTACACCAAAATTATACACCAGTACACCAAAACATACACCACTACACCAAAACATACACCACTACACCAAAATTATACACCAGTACAACAAAACATACACCACTACACCAAAACATACACCACTACACCAAAATTATACACCAGTACACCAAAACATACACCACTACACCAAAACATACACCACTACACCAAAATTATACACCAGTACAACAAAACATACACCACTACACCAAAACATACACCACTACACCATAAAATACACTAAAGAATAAACCAGTAGACCCAAAATACACCACTACACCAAAAATAAAGCAGGACAAGATGAATTACAAGTAATGTCTTATTACAAGATGATTACACCTCAGATAAACTATTATTCAGGCTGTTTTCAGGTGTTTAGATGATCTTTTTCACAGTCTTCTTATTTTTCAGAAGCAGAAGTGGTGTGAGGGATTGTGCTAGAGTGTGTAGTGTGTGGTTTGGGATACAGCCTTTATATATCCCTAAGAAAAGCATGTTATTTGCTATAGAAATGATAGAAACTATAAAGTGCCTTCAGCGCTCATACGCCGCTTCACACTCGTAACGTCACCGAGCCACTTGTGTACAGAGACTTTCGTTTCCACTCTCGGTGGAGAAAAAGTCATGGAGCTGAGCGTGGTGCTTATCAAAGCCGAGCCTCATGCTGCCTGTGGACCACGTGGTCTTTCTCACAGTTAATGAGCGAGTTATGTGCTGCCCTCAGCGCAGAGCCCAGACCCACCAAGAGGAGGTCATTAGAGGTGAATTAACAGTTTGGTGAACGATTCTTTGATCCAGCTTTTGATCTAAAGTTGAAAATGGGGCAGATTATTTTTTCCTGCTTAAAGGGCATCGCTAACATGTTACACAGCAGCAGCACAGAGAGACACCAATTAGCCATTTAGCACCTGATTACCTTCTTACCAGAGTTCTTCTGGCAATTGAGTTGAAATTCATCTATCTCTCTACCTCTCTATCTATCTGCTGACTAGCATGCTACATATCTGTTTGCTACGGTTAAAGGCCATGCTAGCATAATTACTTTTTCCACGGTTCTTCAATTTATTCTCCCTTCCAGTCTGACTATCTCTATTTTTCACACACACACACACACACACACACACACACACACACACACACACACACACACACACTTATGCAAAATCACTTCACTGTTCTATTAGTAAATATCTCCTGATCCCATTAGCAAACAAGCCCCTGCTGTACCCTGAGAGTGCCGAGGCACATTAATAGTGTGTGCTGCTTTTGTTTCTCTCTCTCTCTCTCTCTCTCTCTCTCTCTCTCTCTCTCTCTTTCTCTCATTCCTGTGTATATGCTCCAGTAATCCCAATGGACCACCAGTGTAAAGCCCTGAATGTTTACAATTCATCTCCTTCAGGCCCCTGACCAGCATGACGGACATTTTATATCACAAAAATGTGCACTATCTCTCCATTCAGGCCTTTTCTCAGCTAATAACACGAACAATTAAGTTATATTGGTTTCGACACATTTGTCAGCGAGGATTAGTGCAGTGTGGAGCATTTACATATTATTTACTCTCTCGCCATTACTTGTGTAGTAACCAGCGGATGGCCATCAGGGTCAGCAAGGCCTTCTTCTTCTTCTCCTAAACACTCTCACAATCACTGACTTATGTTTATATCTTCGTCCATATATATGTATTAAATTATTCCCAATTGTCCATTCTCTTCATTTCATAGCTTTTCTTTCGGGCATCTGTAGAAAACTGCACAAGCTCAAAAATATTCATGTGAATTTAATAGCTGTTGTTTCATTCCACAATGACTGACAGTGGAGAAGAAATAGTTTTGTTCACAGATGCACTTACAAGGAGATTTACAGGATGGACTTTTCAAGAAAAAATGGACATCATGTCGCCTAAACAGTTCTAAACAGTCAAGCTTTTTCATGCACCGTTTATGCCATGTGTAGAATTTTCACAAAAACACACAATTTGCCTTCATTTCAAATCTTCAGGATAACGCACGGAGAAAATGCAGGAAAACCGCGAGGTGATGTGATGAGGTGAATATCGCTGCCAGAAATGATGTACTGTATGTGGAGGTGCAGTTGTGGCTCCAGTGAAAGGAGACGTGTTAAATTGTGTTCTTTGGGTTTCTTGCTTTAGTGATGACATTCATTCTCACTTTATGAGATTCCTGTGTGATGCAGCGCTCTGTTCTACTGCACTTTTCTATAATACTGATTTTTATATCCACGGTGTCATAATGATTGTACTAAGAGGTGGATTGATTGAGGGAAGACTGTATGTGAAATTGATGCTAATATATATATATTTGTCTGTATCTGTATTTGAATTTAAACTCAAAATGGGTGTGGCCATTTTATTTTAGTTCCTAATATATAATTAAGCAGAGTAAAACTGAACAGGCTGTAACTTAGGATAAATTCAGTGTTATACAGTGTTCATAAACAGGCTTTTTGGTGTAAGACCGGAATTGGAGACTCCTTCTATAAATATGAAATAGTCCCTTTATAGATTATTAATAACAACTTGCCTGCTTGTGTGTATAAGAATCCTCTATTTATTTATGGACTGTGTAATCAATTTCTTCCTTTATGAATTCCGGCCCTGCCGTTATATTTCATTAAGATTTCCAATTGAATCCCAAGCGAGCACTAATGTGGAAAGCATTGGCAGGCGTGAATGGATTACATGCTTTAATGAGCCTTCTTCCAGGAAGAATAACAGTTTTACGCTAAAGATGAATCTGGCCAAGCCTGAACAGTCTATTTCTTTTCTATTCTTTTTTTTTTGGCAGCTAACGTTAAGGCACTGAACAAACTCGACTCGACTCGTGTGTTTTTTCATTAGCACTCTTACCCTGAACAGCACGGTATGTGTCTTTCCTCAGGGCGTGACATAAAAACACACAGTCCTCCTCATCTCCACCTCGAAAACGTTGTTTCGGTCACAGTACAGACAGAACAGCGAGCGGATGCGATTTCCCCGGCTCCAAGCCGTCGTCTTCCTGGCCGTGATTCAATTTTATGATTTAATCCCACAACCGATCAGCTGCCATTCAGGGGAAGGTTCATGGAAACAAAGCAAAACAAGAACATGAGTATGAGCTGATAAAATTACAGGTTTCTCTTATTTTTTTATGTTTTTTTTACATAAAATGAGTAAAAGAAATAAATAATCTATATTTCACTTCACCTCATAAACTACACTACAGAACCCAGAAGATTGCTATGTGCTCCTATTTGAACATCCCTTCCACATTTGTCTTAATAAGCTCCACTCTTCTGGGAAGATGTTCCACTAGATTTTGTGGAGATCCATTCAGGTACATGGGTGTTATTAAAGTCAGGTACTGATGTAGGTGATGTGAGGAGGCCTGGGATGCAGTCAGTGTTCACACTCCACAGCAATTATTTTTTTCATTGCTATCATTTTCAATCGCTGACAAATGAATAATTCAGATACTTTGAATTGAATATCAATTGAATTTGAAACGTGAGGAACCTGAGGAACATGTGAGGAACCCGAGACGTCATCTTAGTTCCAGAATGATCCTGAAACCTCGGCGAATAAGTGAAGAAACATCTTCAAGGTCACGACACAATCTCATCTACAACCCCCAGATGTTTTTACACATAACTGAGAGTGCAAATCTTCCCAGATGCTATTTACATAAATCATGTACAGTCCATAAATAACCAAACCGGATGCTCCATTTGATTATAATTGTTTACTGTGATGTATATCGACCCGTGAGTCAGTCCTGCGGTCCGTGTACTATTACTGCGCTATTAGACAAAAATATGGCACTCGGAGAACAACAGTGAGTCAGATGTAGATGTGATCAGATATTTGAAACATCATCATCAAAGAACTGCTGTAATCCTGTAAACATTACTGCGTGCGCGTCGAAATCGTTAAGCACTTCCTGTTCTTTCCCTCCCGTGAAGCTTCTGTCTGCACCAGAAACCTGAGTGCAGCAGCCAAAAATACATATCATTAAGGGTCTATTGTATTAGCCTCGATTCCCACCTGCAAAAAAGAAATGAATGAACGAACGAAGGAAAGAGGGATGGACTAGAAATCAGGCAATAAGGATTTGCGCTGGTAGTTTTCTTTTCTTTTGCTCGTACTTCCTCAGCCATTTGCATTTGCTAATCGAGTTCGGAATGTGGAGCGTTAGCGCTCGCCTTGCTAAGGTGCTAATCATAGAAACCATTTCAGTCTTAGTAAGAGTTGCACGGGTAGAACGTAAGTTCTGTCGTGTGCTAGAGGGAGTAAAATAAATAACAGCTGCACCATGAAGTGTGGATCGTTTTGAGTTGACTGTAACATGCTCATGTAAAATGCTCAAGTCCATTGATCATGGATGTAGTTTTCTGATGTAGTCTGTCTGCTGATGCTGAACTAAAGTACAATCCGTTCACACACTGATAGTTATGACATGACAGGAGATTCTACACTGCTCTGGAACTTCATATGCTTTCAGGTGAGTTTTGAGCAGAGCTGCGGCGACTTCCGTAACCGAATGAAGCACGCTGATGGGTGTGTTCTTGCGCTTATGCTCTTCCGGGAGAAGTATTCATATAACGAATTCCGCCTAATGACTTCATGAAATCGCGGAGAAAACTTTACGGAAATTAGACTAACTTTAGAGCAGAGTATTTGGCAAAGAAATCATTTTCGAAACCATGTTTAGCATTAGAATCAAACTCTTTAACAATGTAAAGTTCAATAGTTCTGCATGAAATAGCATTAGACTCTCCTTCAAGGACTGGCCACTAATAACAGCGATCTTACCACCTTTGAAAGTCAGAAAATCTGACACCCTTCTAGAAAACCTGGCTTGCTGAAGATGTCAATATCAATAACATTATTCTCCATTATGGGCCATCATCGTTTTTTGCTCAGGAGAGAAGATTCACTTTAATTTTTTAAAATCTTACAGCATCATCACAAATCCTTTCCTGAAACGACTGACACTGGAGCCATCACCTGGAGACTTGAGACAGCCGAGCCACATCAGTACACAGCGTACTGCTTTAGAGTTCACTCTTTACTGCCAACTACAGATCGGTTGCTAAGGTACCCAAAGTCCCAGCGAGAGTGGAGATAAGCTTTGCACTACACCTTACGCAGATCTTATGCTCGGGTGTCCACAAACTTTTAGCAATATAGTGTATATCTACATGCACATCATCTATCTGAACGGTCCAGCAACTACAACAAACACGTCCATACCGGACACTCGCTCTTTCCTGAAGGTCAAACATTCCACGTTGGATTAAAAAGCCTGTCTCCTTTACACACTCAATCAAAGATGCAGACGTGTAAAACGTGACAGCTTCTTCGCTTGTTGCTAATGACTTGTCATGCGAAGTTATATGGTGACCAGCAGATGCTGTATTGTGAATTTTAATCAGAATTTGGCAAACTAGCAGCGCCAAATTTATGGCGAGTGTCGATCCATCCTGCTCTTCTACTTTTCAATTGGATATTCATCTGTTATAGTTGAGATTATCAAGTGTTTCCTGATAGACACTTCGAATTTACAGTTTCTAAATGTTTACCCTCCTCTCATAAATCCATCAGAGGTCCATGTGGAGATCCTCAGCACAGTTGAGTGATGATTGATAAGAATTCCACCCAGAAATCCTAGAGCTCTATCCATGGTCCTGAAATACCAGTGATCCTGCCCCATTTTTGCACTCTAAAAAAGTCTGATCCATCCTGATCCTGTTTCTCTGGAAGTTCTCATCTTTGTAGACCTCATCTAAACACCTCGTTAACCTTCTGAGCAGAAATCAGGGCCAGTCATGTATTTATCCTCCAAAAATACTAAAATAATCCAATGAAACCAGATTTCTATCTGAGCCAAAACTCGATTTCTTAAAAACTCGAGACCTAAATATCTCACAACCTTTTAAAGTCACACAAAGGTAGGGTTAACTGAAATGAAACCGTCCCAGCTCTCGGCTCACGCTAACCTCTCAGCCCTGACATAGCAACAAACTTTTCATCCACCTGTCAGATGTGTGAGATTTTAAAGGTGTGGAAAAAGGATGGTTTTCTGCTCGTTTCTCTCAATATTCATCCACACAAAGAGACAAAAAAGCCCAGCTTTTGATTGTGCAGCTTTTTTGTTTCTGTCTCTAGATAAATGTCTTTAAATCGACGCCCTTCAACCTTTTCCTCTGCTAACTTGGAGGTCAACAAAATATTAAACATTCCCCGCATGGAGGTTCGGAGAGACTGGACGAGTTTCTGACCATCTGTCTACTAGTGTTCAGGAAATAACGTCCAGCGCATCCGGGACAAGCGGTTCCTTTATGCAGATGAGTTCGCTGCTCGGTGTATTTATAGAGGTCACCTTGGAAGTTCACCAACTTCACTTTATTTACCACAAGTAGTGTTTTGTGTCCTCGGGACCATACGTTTATTGTATTAACACTTCTTACAGATTGAGACGCCAGCTAGCATAGCTAATAGCTAACCCTTTCTCACAATACGCTGATGATTTTGGATGAGTATAAACTTTTCCTTCACTGTTGTATCATCTACAGCATTTCACAGACACCCTTTATTTATTTCATTAATACCACTAAGCAGTTGAGGGTTAAGGGCCTTCCTCAGGGGCCCAGCAGTGGCAGCCTGGTGGTGATGAAATTGGAATTTACAACATTCCGATCAGAAGTCCAACATATTACTCAACGAGCTTCCACTTCTCCTTACAAGATAAAATACACGGATGGGTTTCTATACGCAGAGTGGTTTCTCTACACATGCTACACACACTATACACACAATAAACACATTGTACACACATTATAAAGCTAAAGCAACTAAATGACACCGTGTAGACCCTGTAGGCCATGTAAACATTTTTTTTATTGTTTTACATAATGCTTATTATATTGTCATTGTACGAACAGTTGTTATTATATTTCTAGATTTATCGTGTTACTCAAACAGTTTTTTTGTTCGGTACTGATTCATAACTGATAACTGAATTGATCTAGAACCAGATCACTGCTTTTGCTTTATTCTGTGCCAATTTGAAGTCCTCGCCCTCTTTTCTTTCACACCCCAGTGACGGACAGTAAGGAAGTAAATGCAATTCGTTACTGTACTTAAGTAGCTTTTTTGCGTATCTGTACTTTCACTGTAACTTCACTACATTTCAACATCAAATATTTTACTTTTTACTCAACTACATTTTGCGTAACTGCTGAAACACGCAGCGAGTCACCACTCAGGATGGAGCGCTGGCTCTGTTTTACACGTGTTCTGATCGGCGCTCGGTGTATCTACTGATCACCAACATCAGTTCAACATCAAGCAGAACATTTAGAGAGGAATAAATGGGTTTTTGGGTTCATGATCATTGTAATAGAAATCAATCAGTGTTTGAGTCATTAATATCATTCTATTAATAAATCAGTGTGCTGAGAGTCACATTCGAGTCTTTTCATATAAACTGAGGTGATTAAGTAAAGATCGTGTGATAAAAATTATAATAGGAACATTATAGTTATAATAAATCACTACTTTGGACACTTAAGTACATTTGAAGGCAAAAACGTTTGTACTTTTACTCAATTGAAAGTTAAAGGGACTCTTTTACTTTTACTGAAGTCACATTTTAATGAGTGAATCTCTACTTTAACTCAACTACGTGGTTTGTGTACTTTGTTCACCACTGATTGTCAGTGAGTTTGTTCTCATTTATTATCCATATATGTGTAGAGCGAATCAGGACACGGGGGAACGGAGTAAAATCCATAATCAGTACTGAGGTTTTACTTTCTATATTTATTATATTATATTTTGAAAGGGTTCCACTCCTACTCTTCTGCACTTTATGCATTTAATATAAATCTATTGAAGCAATAGATCATTTATTCAGGATTGGTCCCAGCCTGATAAAACTCCTCTCCTCTCCCTCGTTTTGCGATTTCTGCTATCAGGAAAACTCTCGACACGTTTCTGAAATCTGTAAAGTAAAAAAAAAAAGGCGTCATGTTGGCAGATGTTTCCATGTGATCTCGAGCAGCTCCCGAGACGGGCCGCGAATCGGGCGTAATGGCGTGATAATGGTTTCCTTCTGGAAAGCGTCGCTCCTGAAGATTTAATGCAACGCTGCAAATGGGTTTTAGATGAACATTCCGACTCGCTTTTTTGTTCCCGCACAAATCTAATCTCGGGAACCGGCGCCGCTACGTTACGTTACGCCGCAGCGTGAAGCGGTTACGGGAGAAAGCCTGAGAGTATCGAGGGAGAAAAGATTAGAGGAGGAAACGGGAGGGTTCGAGGAACACGGCAGCTCTTACACTTTTTGCTTTAAGACTCAGTGGTGCCTTCGAGGACAGGAAGTCCCCTTTTCAGTTTATATGGCGTGTACTGTGTAGTGTCCGAGACGTGCTGTTGTGTTTTAGCGCAAAGGCGTGAACCGAACAACGAGGCAATCTGTTCAGCTACGATCTGGAGTTCTGACGATCTGGAGTTCTGACGATCTGTTCACCCCAGGCTTGGAGTCCACCTCTGAGTCAGAGAAGAGAATGAGGGAGACACAATGTCTCAGAAAAACACAGGCTGAGAGAACACTGTGAAAATCCTCCTCAGCGTAGCCTGTTTGGTTTTCATATAGTTTAATAACTCGCTCATTTTCACAGCGGCAGCCCCAAACCGCAATGCTAGCTAGCATAGCTTTTCCTTTTCCCTCTGGATGAATAAACACTGGTAAATATATTTTTAATTAGTATAAACAAAATGAAAATTTTTCTTACTGTTGTAACAATTACTGCATTCGACAGACTGAATTTTACAAACGCCCACAAACGTCCACAGTGTTTGTCTTTATGATGTCAAATTGATGAAGAAACGTTCACCTCCAGTGTCAGGGAGACTTTCTAATCGCAAACGTTTATCTTCCGGGATTCATAGCTACGACAAGTTCATTTCCTCAGACGACAGTTAATCACTAAACCTTGTGAATTGTGTTGCTAATAGACACAGATGACCGCTGGATTTTTCACACTTCAGTAACAGTTGAGCATCTGTTCGGTAACGAAAAGCTGCTATACAACATGCCGTCATACCCAAGCGCCAAAGAAATCGCAGTTTCATTCAGGTGCATGATGAAACTTTAAAACCAATCACGCCGGCCGCGGCTCAGCTTCAGGGGATGGCCGAGCTCGTTAACCTCGCCGCCGAGTATCAGGGAGCTCACAGGCCTCGTTTCAGAGCAAGTCCCCGTAATGTGTAACTCTGGTGCATTAAACACATCTCAGCTTGTGGCCCTTATATTTCTCTCTCACTATCTCTCTCAGGCAAGATAAATACCAGAGAGGAGAGTCAGGAGAGGCCTGAGTCACAAAGTAGGCGGGCGAGAGGAAATATCCAGGGAAACGTTTATAAAAGAGAAGCAGACAGAAGTGTGGGGGAGTCACACAGGATGTTAAAATACACTCCATGCTAACTGCAAAATGCGAAATCTTTATTTAGGCAAGAGCGAACAAATACATTTCGGAATACGGCGACTTTTCCGTGCGGAAATTCTGATGCAGCAAAACGTAATTAGCAACATTTTCAATTGATTAAAAGTATGCATAAAAGATGCTAACATGCTAAAACCTGGATCACCATGATGTTAGCCGGACCTGAGGTTTAAAATAATTTTAGCAACAAGAAAAAAGATTCTGGACAATATGATAATCCACCTCAGAGTAGCCTGTTTTGTTCCATATCATTTGCTAATTCGCTAACTAACACAGCTGCCACCCCAAACTTCAACGCTAGCTAGCATAACTAACCTTTTCAGCACTGATAGCTAGCAGAGGTTTTCCTTTTCCCACCAGATGAATGAAATCTGGCATTTTCAATAGTTATAAACAAAATGAAAAAAAATTTCTTACTGTTGTAACATTTACTGCATTTGGCAGATATTTTCAAAGTAATCGAAGTAATAGAAGGCCGATGTTAGCTTCATGAAAGCTTGCTTGTTCTGCAAATCATTGGGTAAAAATCAGATTTTAGGCTCAGAGACTAACGATAAAACACTTTCAAAGATTTTTAAAATGTGATTAAAATGACAATCTGTCCGTTAGCGCCTCGTTCAGAAGCTCAATTTACAAGTGACATTAACTATTTTTTAAACAAGAAGAGGATGATGAGAGAAACAAGAAGAGGATGATTCCGGGGTTAGAGCAGCTAATCAGAAATCTCAGGTGGTTTTCAGAGGTGATTGTTAGAGAGATTATCTTCCATCACGCTGAGTGTGAAATGGCAACTCACGGAAACCGAGCCGACTTGCAGCTCTAGCGCACTTCCACCTTCACGTCTGTGTTCTCATGTATTTTCATGCCACATGTATTTGTTTATAGCGATGTCTGTACTTATGTATTTAAATCATGTTTGTATATATACTCATTTGTTTCTGTTTTGTAACTACGAAGCACTTAATTCAATTATGAGCTGTGTACCAAGCTTTTGTTTATTGTTTCGAGTCCCCGGTTTTCACGTCTCAATCTGATTCATCATTCTCGTCCTTCTCTTCTTTGCTAATCGCCGGACCTTTGCCCGTTTCCTGTTCATGCCCTCGTTATGCCATTTATATCAATATACTGTTCCTTTAGGCTCACTCGATCCATGACCATGATAATTATGTTCAACGGTTCATTCGGTATTTATGCAGGGAAAGTTCCTCATATTCAGACTCTGGTTGCGCGCTCACTTTAGCTTTTCCAAGCAGTTTTAATCATCAGAAACTCAGTGGTTAAGATGTTTGACTTCTAAATTGAAGGTTGTGAGTTCAAATCCCAGCACCACCAAAGGTGAAAGTGCTGGGCCCTTAAGAAAGGCCCTTAACCGCTCAGTTGCATAAAATGTTAAAATGAAAGTAAAAAGTTCAGTCTGCCAAAACGCCCTAAAAGTTTATAAAATAGTCTCCAGCTGGTTAATGAGAAAACCCGTAAGTAGTGTAACGATGTGATACAAAGTGGAGAAATTCCGTAAACTGGAATTATGATAAAAAAATATCTTTAATAGACATGCTACATAAAATGTTTCGGAAAATTCCTACATTGCGATTATGAACATTATATTTAGAAGACTAAATACAGTAAATGTTTTAAGACTATTTATTGAAATAGGAGATTAATGTGAATAACATGTTGTACTTTTGATCAGAAATTGATACGTTCAAATCCCACCACCACCACCAGCTCGGCTACTGCTGAGCCCCTGAGCAAGGCCCTTAACCCTCGACTGCTCAGCGGTATAACTGCGATAACTGTAAGTTGCTCTGGAAACGGGCATCTGCCAAAGGCTATAAAATGTAAATGTATTTATTAATAGTTTTATTATTTATGTTTTTGATGTAAATGTTTAATTCCCTACAGCTCACATCACTTACACTGTGTTTCTCAGCAACGTAAGGCACCATTACTTCTCCACTTTATTCCTCATCGTACTCCTTCAGAGAGAGGAATCGAGAACAGCAAAGACATTTGACAATAAAAACCCATGCAGCACGCAGGAGTCCCCCCACCACCCACCCCCCACCCCATTGTCTCTGACAGGAGGAAAAGACAATGACAGAGAAGATCGAAAAATGACGTTTTAATGGGAGAAACGTGCGAGTTGCTCAGTAAGAGATTTGGCGAGGATTAAGTGCCATTAGCCGCGCTAACATGCCGAGATTCCTATCCGGCATCTCTCACAAAAGAGCACCAGTGTTTGTAAAGACATGCGCTCCCTCGCTCGGCGTACGGGGAGTTTTTATCTGAAGGAACTCGTGCAAGAAATTCAATTTGCCTTCGCTTTTGTTTGCCGCATTAAATCACGGTACGTGGCGCAGATTATGTCTTTAATCGATTTGATGGTGATGTCATGCACTGGATTCTGGGTAGTTAAACAAACAGGGTATGTAAGGGTATGCTTTTTCTTTTAAACAGTCCAGGGTACGAAGCTCCGACTCGATGTACACCAGGAAAAAGTTCTGTTTGGAAAACTAATGGTGCTGACTGGTGCTATTCTGACCACATGCTTGCTGTATTGCTCTACAAAGGGACTGTTTTGAAGGTGATCGTGTGGAATTTTAGATAAATAAGATAAATAAGTTCTTTCTTGAAAAACTGAGTTAATCTTGAAACTTTTTAATACCACCTTGTATAGTGTCATAGTCATGGACATTTTACTCAAAATGTTCTTGCAACCCAGGAGCAGCTCTTTTACGGCCTGGTACTGGGGCATCACCAATGGTTGTGACCCTCTGGTCTTTATACCACTTTAATTGTAATACTTTTTATCTGTCTTTGTTACATTTCCTCCATCCTGATGCTCTTAGAGTTACCTCTGACTATTACAAAGCACTCACACTGCAGACTTCATTTCATAAATGTTAAAAGAACTGCAGTGAAGTTGAAGGTGTGACACAGAGAACTGTTATAAACCAGATATATATACAGCGCGTGCACACACACACACAAACACACACACACACACACACACACACACACACACACACACACACACACACACACACACACAAACAATCCAAAATGTGATGCCTTCTCTAACACACAATGGAAAGCCAAAAGGGCCAGCAAGACTTCTCATCTTAACTCTATTAGAATATCATATTATATTATATTATACTTTTTAATATATTTTTGCACACAAATATTAATACAATTATTCCCAATAATCTATTATAATAGTCTTATTTTATAGTGGTACTCTCAATAGAGCAGCGCCACCAAGTGTATACATTTTTCTTTACCGCAAACTCCATGTTGGCTGTGATTTTTTTTCACTCCGGCGCCCTCTAGCAGGTGTCCAATCATGTCATAGTTGTCCCGTCCTTTGATTGGATGATCAGAGCGAGCACTGGTCGAAGCTTTCAAACCGCATCTGTAGCAAACTGCACAAGCTCAAATATATCCAGTTATTTATTAATGCAGTCGTGGCTACAGTGAAAAAAGACGTGTTAAATTGTGTTCATTGCGTTTCTTGCTTCAGTAATGACTTTCATTCTCACTGTATGAGATTCCTGTGTGAGGCAGCGCTCCGTTCTCTATAATGTTGATGGTTTCTATAGACGTGGCGTCATGACGGTATTAAGATGTGGACTGATCCAGGTAGGACACCACTAAAGGCCTGGGGGTGAAATACACGGCCTGCTAATGATATACACATAATCTGATAAAATCATGACCTCCTCGCACAGTAATTAAATACATTAGTAATAAATATGACGGACCACAATGCACCTCTGCCAACCCTCAAATACAGAACGGTCCAAAATCATCATTCAGAAATCTCAGTAACACACACACACACACACACACACACACACACACACACACACACACACACACAGTCCATAAAAATGTGCTGATCATGCAGCGAGTGATGGAGTGAAAATATCTGTGATGAACGGAAAGATTAAAAGAGCTCCTTAGCATCTCGTGAATTATGCATGAGACCGGGTGCTTGTCTTTTTTTGTCGCTTATACACACACACACACACACACACACACACACACACACACACACACAAATTTGCTGTATTGTGCTTGCGGGACAGCTGGGTTTGATGTGCAAAGCGGCTCAGCAGTAATTAACAGCTCACACACCTGTCAGATGTTGCACAATTCCAACAACACATTCAACAACTTAGCAACAAACTCCAGAGTTGTGCGATTGAAGAACAACTTGTGTTCGTCTACAGCTTTTATCTGTGTATAGAAGATAGGAGGTGAGAAGGTGAGGAGGCCTGGAGTGCAGTCTGTGTTGACATGCAGTCATGTTTAACAGGGTTGGAGCTCTATAGCAGGAGATCTTTCACTTCAACCCATGGAAACCAGATCTTCATGGAGCTGGCTTTGTGCACAGGGGCATCGTCATGCTGGAACAGGTTTTGGGTCTCCTAGTTTAAGTGCAGAAAAAATGTCATGCTCCAGCCAATCACAATCGACTATTTACACCTGAACTCCTTCCAGCCAATCACAATCCAGTATTCACATCTGAACACCTTCCAACCAATCACAATCCAGTATTCACACCTGAACTCCTTCCAGCCAATCACAATCCAGTATTCACATCTGAACTCCGCACCTGAACTCCAGCCAATCACAATCCAGTATTCACATCTGAACTCCGCACCCGAACTCCAGCCAATCACAATCCAGTATTTACAGAGATCCTTGGTGTAATTAAGATTATTGTTTAGCTTTTAAGAATGAGATTCTACAAACTTTTTTTTCTTATTTTAATTAATTCTATAGTTTTTCCTTTGAGACACGCCCACTATGGGACACAGATTGTGTCTGGGTTGGGTGGGTTTGTATCTTGATGAAGTATGAATGTAGCCCAAAATAAGAAAAGATAAGATAGGATCGGATAAAAAAAGAAGAACTTTATTAATCCCGAAAGAGAATTTTATGCCAGAGACTGCTTTAGAAACAAAAATAAATAACAATGAAATAGAATTTAAAAAATAAATGAAATATTCTCTATATATAAAATTAAAAGAAAAAATCAATGGTGTTAGAGAAATAAGAACATATTGTACATAATATGAAACCGCACCTGGTATATTATTGCACATGGTGTTATAAGATCGCTGGGGTTTTTATTCACAGGCTAAAGGATTCTGTTCTCATAAAAAATGCAGAAAGTAAAAATAACCCCCTAAAAAACACAAAATAATATCGTCTGGACGTCCAGTGGGTTGTGTTCAGAAAGAAATCTGCATGTAATAAAGAAACATGTTGCTCGCAGTTTGGTGGCGTTGCCTCAAGTCCTCAATGTTTTTAGCCCCTCACACATCTTCAGTATTTAAGCTCATGAAGGTAAACTGAGTTATTTGCAAAAAGATTGTGTTCGTTTTTTTAGTCAAAGCACTGTGAAAATGCTCTACTGCTCCTGACAACCCACAGTACCAATAAATGTAACTATAATTGGATAAAAACATAACGTTAAATTATAGAGCTGAAAAAAGGAAATAAAAAAATAGCTATCATTTTTTCCATATAAATAACCGATTGTCCCTTTAATCAGATCCTGTAGACGTGTGTTGTGTTTGGATTTGAAGGTGAAGTCCGAGTTTATTTGGGACTGTAACTGTCAGCTTTAATACAAACTCATATAAAATGCTCGCAGTGACGTATCAGGAAAATAAAGAGTCACAGAGGAGAAGCCTTTGGGAAAAAAAAGAGAGGGCGAGGTGCTATCATCAAATGCCCCCCTTGGTGGTCATTGGGACCATGATGCAATGGGGCAGCCGGTGTAGTGTGGTGGGGTGCGGTGTGGGGCGCTGTGATGCGATCGGATGGCGTGCAGTAAAAGGAGGCAGAGCGGTTTCAGGCCCACCCTGACATTCTCCCTCACTCTCTACATCTGCTGTGAGGTTTAAAAAGCAGCTCCTGTAGCGCGGAGCAGCGAGTCTCATAAATAGATGCTCGGCAGGAATAAAATACATCGTCTCCGGCTTTATAAACAGTTAACAGCGTTGAGAAGAGAAGAGAAGCCCAGACCTCACACCGATTACCTTTATTGTCTTTTCTTTCTTTTGACTGTCGCAGTGCGAACGTGAGTACAGGAGGCTGCTCGATTACATTCCTGAACGCACATGTGGGTATGAGTCTACAGAGTGTTTGAGAGAGAGAGAGAGAGAGAGAGAGAGAGAGAGCAGTAATTTCCTGGTTTATATCCTAGATTCCCAGATGTCCCATTTTCCGTCTAAAACTCTCCCAATAAGCAAAATGCTGTAAGTATTTTTGTGTTCATTTCTTTTTTCATTCTCATTTTTTAGTTGTTACTTCGACACAGGAAGGAGTCAAAGAAACAAGTCACAGCAACAAGTTACAGGAAGGAGTCCCAAGCAATAGGAAGTTGCCACAGAGTGGCCAAATCACAGCCAACATGGAGTTAATGGTAAAATAAAAGCCTGCAAGCATTATAGCAGATACCTCTGATGCAGAAAGAAGAATCTGTGAGAAACGAAAGGAATGGAAAAAAAATGAAATGAAGAGAAGAGACTACTGGGAATGATTTAATACATATTCATAAACAGAAATATATTAAAACGTAAGCGATTCTGATAGAGTTGAGATCAGCAGTGTACTGTAGGTGCTGCCTGCACACACAGCGGCGCGTTGTCATGTTACAGTAACACAACGTCCTCATTACCATCCTGCTGAATGGTTTGGCCTGCGGCCGGCTCACAGAGGACAGCCGCTCGCAGGAAATGTCCTTGCTCTCCGTTACATAACGGTGTCCAGTCACTGAAATAAACACTCCAGCTTTCAAAATGCTAATAGGCCTGGCAGGATTGTGTGTCTCTCCGGGTGCACCTCGTTCCAGGATCATAACAACAATCTAATCAGCGTTTCAAACTCGCAACTCATTTATGATCTTCCTCTCCGACGTAATCTGCAAAGCACATTACAATTAATTAGGGGATCTAACTGCCGGAAAATTGTGGAGCGTGGATCTCGAGGAAGAAAGGCACCAAATGAATGCTAACGTATTGGAGTGCTAGCGCAGGTACTCTCCATTCCAGATTCACGTTCCAGACTGTGATTATATGCACTGGAGTCTGTGCTGGAGGGTTGAGAGATTTAGTGTTCCCTAGAGGGAAAAGCCGGTACATGAGATCTGAGAAAAGGCGGCCATGATGCCTTACAGGGTCGAGAGATTGTGAGAAGTGTGCAGGGATAAAAATTACAGCTCATTCAGTTCAAACAATGGTGAGGTTTTACATTATACAGCGGTACACTTCAATTCCTTCAATGTCCAGACACGTGATCGATCTGTGTTCCGATTTAAACACGATTTTAAACTCGTCGTTTGTACTTTTGTAACTTTTGTAACGTAACTCCTATATATGCTATGCAGTTATATATACATACATCATTTATTGAAACTATAGTCACAGTTCGTGTATGAGGTGGTTTCAAAAAGTTTAGAGACGAGCTCTCCACCAGCGTTCTTCTGGAATGTGCCATGAAAGTCGTCTTTTCGAAGCGTGTCAAGACCTTCTGCTGATTGTTCCACCACTGTGGCAAAACGACAAACTTGGAGCTGGATCTTCATCTTGAAGAAAGAAGGCTGAGTAGGGTGGGTGTGGACGTGGTCGGTGCTCCTTGTGACTGTGTGTACAGCATTGCTTTGCAATCTGTTGGAAAACTAGTTTCGAAGCTTTTTGATACTGAATGGTATGTAGACATTTTGGGGGATCTGCTTATTGAAAATATAACATTTTATTTTATTTCTGATTAATGGAACGAAATGAACTAAATGACAAAAAAAAAAGATTTGTTCGTTTTGATGAATGAGATTCAAAGAACCAAATCACAAGAATGACCTGAACTTCAACAGTTCCTCAACCTCAGTTGCATCACCTGAGTAATTATAAACATGCTCTCTGGTGAAGGCAATCTTCAAAACTGAGATCTTTGGAGCAGTTTGCTCATGAAGTTTTGGACCAAATTTTGGACAGGCGCAGAAAGGTCAAATTTTGATACAGAGATACATGAATTGTTTAAGTGCAGTGATTCGGGGTTCAAGTCCCAGCACTAACAAGCTGTCACTGTTGGGCCCCCTGAAGGAGGCCCTTAACCCTCCTTGTGGGTTGACAGCTTTGTCAACATCCGTAACTATACTGTTATAATGTCGAATCAATAGAAATCTACCGTACAGAGTAATGTAATGGTATTGAATCAAATTTTTGCGGATCGTTCCACCTCTATAACCCCGAACCTCCTCACTTAACTGCCCCTTCGGGTAAATTGCTACAAATCTGCGATGGTGAGGCCGTGTTGTCTTCAAATAAAACCAACCACGCATCCAGAATCATATTACACGAAGCTGTCAAAACAACACCCACTACGCCGCTGAAGCCCAATTTCTCCTTTTCATATCAGCTGTCCCAAAAATATCTCCCCCGCTAAGACCACAGGCGAATGAAGACACTGAAAAACGAAAAGAATTAACTGGGAATCCTGCTAGGACACGAGCTGGGCCGTGAGCTGGGTGAATATTGGAGTCAGACGGCTGACAGACACACACTCACCCTCCCCCAGAGCCCAGAGGAGGAGAAGCACAACTGCCACGGATGACTCATCATAATTAGCTCCTACAGAGCTCAGGCCTCCTCCTTCCTCCTCTTTACATCACTTGTTTCTTTTTCCCTCCTCTACCCTCATATTCTTTGTCTCTCTTCCTCCTTCTCCATCCTCCTCCTCCTCCTCACTCACTCATTCTCATCCCCCGAGATCCGAAGCCATTCATTTTTCTCACCATTTCCTTTTTAACTTGCAGTGTGTTGCACTGTTCCACACGGAGGACGGTTTTAGCTTGCACATTTCTACCACGAGTGTGGAGGTGGGACCGCGAGAACTTACAAAATGGTGGCTGTGAAGCTTTTTAGGAAGGAAGAAGAATGATTTTTTTTGACAATGAATTCAATCAGAAAAAATCTAAAATAATAATAATAATGGTATCTTGGACCCCAGGAATGTTCTTCAGGAGTTCCTGGCACTTTGAGGGACCAAGAAAGTAGTTGTAGATAACTTGAAGATGGACAGGAAAGAGCTCAGGAACTCCACATAATCACAACTTCAAACCCAATGAACCCATATTCCAAAAATGATAAGAGGCAGAACCTACTCTGAAACCATGTGATGGATGAGTTGAGGAGATATTTCTGGTATGTAACCGTCATACCTATTTTTGCATGAAGTTAGAAGTGCACAACTGTAAAGAATGTTCTTCACTGTGGTATAACTGTTCCCTATCCTGTGTTCTATCTTCTATCTCTCCATCCTCCCTTCCTTTGTGTATTTCTCTCCTGAACGTCTGAGCATTCAGTACATGCACACGACTTACATTGATCTCATTAATACAACGGAGCAGTTATGGGGTTAAGGGTCTTGTTTAGAGGCCTGGGAGTGGCAGCTTGGTGTGGCTGGGATTTGAAATCATGACCTTCAAATCCAAAGTCCAATGATTTAACCACTAAGCTCCCACCTATCAGGTTTAATGCATTCCCATCATGCACCTGGGCACATTGTGATCATCAAACTTTTTCCAGACTCGAATTCTGAGAGATTCTTTTCATTCATTTGGTTTGGTTTCACACATAATAGAAATATTCAGACCAAAACACAAAATAAATTTGGGTAAATGTTGTCTGGGGAAACACAGGCCTCCAAACATCTGCACCAAAAACTTACAGCGGAGGAAATAATGCCGAATTAATGATTGAGCCAGTGCTCAATAAACGGTTATCTAATGATATAAATTATGAGTTCTGCTGAGTATCAGTGCTCATTTTCTCTCGTTTGTTTTCAGACGTCCACATCACCTTGTGTTCCTGCAGCAAAAAAGATTCACTCACGAGTCACTTCCAGCAGCTGAGTTGATTCCAGGTCGAATCGTTTGAAAGCTCAGGTGCAAACAGAAAACACACTGAAAGCTGCAGCAGCTACGTGGAAGACCAGATGACTAATGATGTGAGACCAGTTGACGCTCTGGACTGCTGCATGTCCAGCAGAAAGGTCACCGTGTAGTGTAATGACTCCATAAAGCTCTCAAGTGAAGCTCAGACTGACTTGATGTATGAACATCTCATTAGTGTGCGTTCATCCTCTTCTAATTTATTGATCCTGATTTTGACCCTTAAATCTGACCAGTGTCTGATCTAATGAAAGTGCCCTGCTGCTAAACAAAACGCCCCGGCGAACAAAATGACCAACCAAACAAAACACCCTACTGCCAAACAAAACTCCCAGCTATCTTATATGTATTTTTATCACCACATTTTCGGTGTAAAGCTGCTTTGAGACAATGTGAATTGTTAAAAGTGCTATACAAATAAAAATGTAATGAAAAATTTAAAACACCCTGCTGAACTACATGCCCCGCTGAACAAAACGCCCTGCTGCCAAACAAAACACCCCTAAACTAAACACCCGCCAAACAAAACCCCTGCTAAATGAAACGCCCCGAAAACGCCTGCTGCCAAACAAAACACCATCCTGAACTACACGCCCCGAACAAAACCCCTGCTGCTAAACAAAACACCCTCTGAACTAGATGCTCCGCCAAACAAAACGCCTGCTGTCAAACAAAACACCATCCTGAACTACATACTCCGCTGAATAAAACGCCATGCTGTCAAACAAAACACCCCACTAAACTAAAGGCCCTGCCTAACAAAACCCCTGCTGTTAAACAAAACACCCGCTAAACTAGACGCTCTGCCAAACAAAACACCCAGCTAAACTAAACCCCCCACCAAACAAAACACCCTGCTGTCAAACAAAACACCCCACTGAACAAAACACCCTGCTGACCTAAATGCCATGCTCCCAAACAAAACGACTCACCAAACTAGACCCCCTGCTGCCAAACAAAATGCCCGCTGCCAAACAAAACGACTCACCAAACAAGACATCCTGCTCCAAAACAAAATGCCCCGTCGAACAAAACACACAGCCGAACACACGCAGTATACACTTTACATGGAGACTGTACACACAGTAAAGACATTGCACACACACATACACTGTACCCACACTCTGCACACACACAGAATACACACAGTGTACACATTCTACACATAATGTGTATATATACAAACACACACACACACACACACTGCACATAGACACACACACAGACCCGTCCATACGTCCTGTTCCACCTGAACACTTCAGAAAAACTCCAAACGGAACTGAAATAAAATGCGTTCAGAACCGAGCCAGAGCCGGACGCAGAGCAAACTTTATAAATGATTCAGAACCGCAGCCGACATCAAAAGCAGTGCCGCATCCCGTCTCTAGATTTCATTCTAATTAAGTCTGGATGACGAGCGAGGCTCATTTCCGTATCTGCAAGTTCCTGCTTCTGGAAACTTTTTTTTTTCTGCCTAAAAAAAGTCTTTCGACTCGATAAAGTTGTAAACACACTTTGAAACCGAAAATGATATTCAGCAGCACCGCCTCAATAAAAAATGACTCAGTGAAGATTTTTTGAGGAAATCCTAGATCACACACACACACACACACACACACACACACACACACACACACACACACGTCACACATGCTGTCTGTCATCACCTCAGCTCACTCTTACTCCACACACATCCAGTACGAATCACTGTGCCAGGAATTGATCCTGAACCGAATATGGTGAATTTCTGCTGTATTGGTTTCATTTCTTCCACTCATCCTTCATTCATCCTTCTCTCCTCCTTTCTCTTTTGTTCCACAGCAGGACCATAGATCTCCAGCGTTTCTACATTATATCCTGTGTAAAGAAATAAACCTCCAGATCCATGTGAAGAGCAGGAGATCTAAAGATGCTTCAAGATGAACAAAGGCACATTTCAGTCTGTTACACAGGAATAAAACACTTAATTTATAGTTACATTCACGCAAGTGATTCTGAGATCTAAAGCTCTCACACTGGAGACTCCTTCCATCAATTCAAGCATAAGTATTGGCACCTCTGCCTGGCTGTCGGAGATTCCGAAATTCACTGAAAAACAAACAAGCGGTAAAAAGAAAGAAGAGACGAGCGGCACCGAGAGAAAAAACACAATACGCGAGGTATGGAGGAGGAGGAGGAGAGCAGCGAGATAAAGCGAGAAGAACAAGAAAGAGAAATAGAGAGAGAGAGGGAGAGTCCGAAGGTCAGGACTGAGAGATGAAAAGAGCACAGCAACAACAAAGGAGATCAATGCTAAAAGAGAGAGAGACAGAGAGAGAGAGAGAGAGAGAGAGAGAGAGAGAGAGAGAGAGAGAGAGAAAAGGCTATGAAACATACACTATAAGTCCAAATGTTTTGGGACACCTGACATTTCCAGCCGTATGTGGTTCTTTGTCAAACTGCTCCAGTGTGAGTACGAGTGTACTACAGTGTTTTATTAGTTTTCACTTCACTTGATCTTAGAGAGCAAGCCAAACCTCTCCAGGTCTCCTGATTCGGAGCTCCAATCGTATTGAAGAGCTTTGGGATGAATGTTTCATGCTGACTGCAATCCAGGAACCTCCTCGCCTCACCTCCAGCAGTCCCTGACTTTAGTAACACTCTTGTGGCTGAATGAATCTCCACAAGGAACATCTTCCCAGAAGAGTGGATCTTATTATGACAGCAGATGGGGACTAAATGTGAAATTTCATGTTCAGGCGTCCGCAAACATTTGACAATACTGTGCACGTTTGTCTAGTTTCCTCCACCACGTCCACTTCCTGTGTGAGACAGACGTTGAGACGGTGCTACGCTTCGTCGTCTCGCTATTAGCGTCCCGGTGACTTTTAATTTACGCCCTTGTCACGAGGGAAAACCTTCTGCTCGATATGTTTCTTTCATTCCCATCATGTCAGTCAACCGCCTTCCCACACACACACACACACACACACACACACACACACACACACACACACACCTCACCATTAGGGAGAAACAGAGAGTGTGAGTGTGGAGTAAAATCTTTATGGGGAAACGGACAGATGGCTCCACAGAGCACTCGAAATGTGAGCCAATAAGCTAATGGCTAATGGCGTCTCAGCTACATGTCACTGCACCACGCAAATATTTGCACGACTTCTGTTTGAACGTTCTAGAGATAAAAAGTTTAAATCGTTCAAAAATGGGGGGAAAACAAATCACGATGCTAAGTAGCTTGACACTGATGATGCTAAACCAAATTTGGTGTCCCTGACGCTAGGTACGATTCAGACCATGTTTAGCAGCATGCTAGTCAAAGCAAATATTGCTATTGATTGAAGTTGGTGAAGTTGCGCTGCATGACTTTGACCCAATTCGCATACCAGTTGATACTGATGATTGTTAGCATGATTCAGGCAACACCGCTCATAAAGCTAGCATGATCGAATGCGTAATGATCGACAATAAAACCTCAGGATCAATCAGGCTGAACGTGAAGGCTGAACATTGATGTTCATGAAGCTGAGAATGATTCGGATCATGATAAGCCTCTTGCTAGCATGATATTCATAGAGCCACTATGATTCTGATGAAGCTAATTATAAACAAACCGACTGGTCCTGACGCTGCCAGGTTTGATTCACACACTGCCACGTGTTATGCTAGTGTGATTAATTTTATTGTGATCGACAGTGATGCCGCTAAGCTTCACGACAGCGTGTGTCTAATACGAGTCGTATTTGCATGATGATGCTAAGCATGAATATATTTGCATCATGATTGACAGTGATGAATTTATAACCGTGCTAGCATGGTTTAACGCTTCACACCGATGATGTTAAAGACTGACATGGCTAATGCTAATCGATGCTAATCAGGGATAGTAAATGATGAGAATTGTGCATCCTGTTGGCCTGAACTTTAATACACCGTTTGTGGAAGTTTTGTATATAATGTACACAGCTGTAAAAACTGAACCCTAAACGTATCAGCAGTAATGTAGACTGTCAAGTTGTACGGACCTGTTCGGACCTCCAACTTCATACAGATGTTAGTTGCAACTGGAATGAAAAACCTGCAGCCACATGATGAAAGTAAAAAAACCTCGCTAGCAAACTCGCATGTGCGCCATGTAAAATGATGGAGGTCTGTCTGTCTGTCTGTCTATCTGTCTATCCATCCATCCATCCATCCATCCATCCATCCATCCATCCATCTATCTATCTATCTGAGATATCACCCTGGTATGTTCACATTAACACGTTCCCAGTGAATTTCTGAGTTTAGAAACGTCACATATTCCACGCTGATGTAGGTTTTGAAGCCTCACATCTCCATCCCTCGTTCTTTTGCTCTCTCTGGGCAGGCTAATGTGGGGTCTGTGGCCCTGTGGTAATTCCATCAACCCTGTGAAATGGAACGGAGAGGCGGGTAGGACGAGGGCAACACGGTGGGCCGCTCTAATCTCAGATCGTACCAAAGAGTGGAAAGCAAGAAAGACAGAGAGTGGCAGAGAGATGGATAGAGCGAGAGAGAGTGAGACAAAGAGAGAGATGGATAGAGAGATACAGAGAGAGAGATGATTAAAGACTCACATCGCACAAATGCATGTACTGCTAACAATCCACACATCAAATCACATTCACGACAAATCGTTTTACTCACTCGCTCTGGCTCGCCTCGTCCTCACTTGCAAACACGGACGTGTACACTCGCTTGCATCCGTCCTTTCCCTCTCATCCTCCCTCTCTCCTTCTCATCCTCCCTCTCTCCCTCTCATCCTCCCTCTCTCCCTCTCTCTCTGCATGCGAGTGCGTTGCTCCAGTACGCCGTGCGCTGAATGGTGAACATGTAGACGCGACCCCTGAGCACCGCTGCCTTTGTGCAACATTTTTTAAGACTGCGGCAACATGAAGCCAGTACCAGTGCATTAATCCCATTATTTAATGTTACATTAAACTCAGAGACTTCATCCATCACCCATCACACATCATCCATCATCCATAATTCATCACCCATCATCCATCACCCATCACCCATCATCCATCATCCATAATTCATCACCCATCATCCATCACCCATCATCCATCACTCATCACACATCATCCATCACCCATCACACATCAACCATTACCCATCATCCATCATCCATCATCCATTACCCATCATCCATCATCATCCATCACCCATCACACATCATCCATCACCCATCATCCATCATCCATCATCCATCACCCATCATCCATCACCCATCAGGAGTTTATACCACTGCAATGGAGAATCCTCTGTTCTGATTGGATAATCAATGTGAATGTAATGAGCTGGAGATGATGGAAAGACAGAAAAGAGGAAGAAAGAATGAAAGAAAGAAAGAAAGAAAGAAAGAAAGAAAGAAAGAAAGAAAGAAAGAAAGAAAGAAATGTAAATAATTCTGAAGTTTCGATGGGAATCTTTAGCTAAAGTCACGTTTGCTGTGTGTGTAGCAGGAACCGTGAAGGACACGCTAGCAAGCAGAACCAGTGTGAGATTAGCAGGATGTGTGATCCATCATAACACCTGATCAGAACATTTATTGGATACTGGAACCACAGAACCAAAAGGCTGGTCAGTGAATGGTGTGAACGCAGCAGCTCACTAAATGTCACCGTGCTTTTTATTTTGCACGTCACATTTTAAAAGGGCATGCAGCGTTCACGTACAGCACGGAGCAAATGGGACTCAATTGTTTCTTTCCCTTTTTTTTTTGTCCTTTTTCGGGTGCTATTAAGTCTAAAAATATTCGGATACTTCAGCGTGTGTTGATATAAAAATAGCAGTGTAGGGACCAGATCCATAATGCAGTCACGCAGCTAAATATAAATATAAATATCTTCTTTATTTATTTAAATACATTTATAAAAATATATAAATATATAAAGAAGGTATTTTTAGATGCTTTGACCTACAGAAGGATTTTTCTGACTCTGAAGGTCTCCTGCAACTCCATTGAAACACACACTGTGTATTATGGATGATGATGATGATGATGATGATGATGTAGGTGAGGCAGTGGAATTGTATGCTTATGTAAGTATTTATTTACACTCAGCATGAAATGACTGTAATCTCCTCACATCACTCGCTGCAGATCAGAGTCGCTGGAATGTGATCTTGAATCTTGATGGTATATTTTTTTTAAAATGAAAAATCAAATTAAGAATCTGCTCCTTGTGAACTTTCGCTGCTTTCTGCAGGTAGAATGAAGGATGCAGCTTTGGGTTTAGTGCTGCACATATCAGTGTATCAACTATGAAGTGGGTGTGGCTTAGATTATATCATTTTTCTATCCTTCTTTCTTTCTTAATATAAAGGTAATAATATAAGGGTATGTGTACAGGTTTGCAAATATTAGTAAATTAATTTAAATTTGAAGAGGGCGTGGCTTACATTACAACTTTCTTTTTGCCTTCTGCATATGTGTATGAGATTAGTGCTCTACACACATAAATATATATATATGGATTCAAATTAGCATTGATTGCATTTTTCACAATGGAAGTTGTTTTAAAGCAGCTTTACAGAACTTAAGACTGAAGGTAAATGATGTATTTATCCCTGATGATGAAACCTGGGGTGACTGTCACAAGGACAAACTCCCTTAGATGAATTAGGAAGAAGCCTTGAGAGGAACCAGACTCAAAGGTGAACCCATCTTCATTTGGGTGACATCAAGAGTGTGATTATAGTCTTAAAACAATACAGAACACTGAAGAGTGTAAACTACTATGAGCACCAGAGTGTGTGATTATGAGAAACGTCCTTTCCACAGTCAGCTGACTTTGATCTTCAACACGTCAACACATTATCAGCAGTATATAAGATCATGGAACCACTGCACAGTCTGAGCATGTGCTATAAAGAAGGGTTCGGGTTTCCATTACATAGGAACAGAATGGTAAACTGGGTTGTCTGGGAACTTCGGATGCTTTTGTTGTGGCCGTAGACGCATCAACCTCATGGCAACACAACCCAGGAGTTTACCTCATATCTCACAGAGAACCCGAGAACCAGAAGCTCCAAGACAAATATCATTGACATTATGGTCCACATTAAAGTCTACATTATCATCTATATGATCCTTTTTAGCTATGGAGCTGATGCTTACTGTCCATTTTAATTCATTAAGTCAGTGTCCTTTGGGTTGGTGTATAATGAGGACACTTACTGCAGCATTGAAGCTCCACTCACAGAAAGAGTGAAAGAGAGAGGGAGTGAAAAGAGAGATAAAGTGAGAGCATGAAAGAAAGACAAAGAGAAAGAGTTTAATGGATTTACATCATTTCCAGGATTTTATACCTAGTCGATATCAGGGGGAATTTAATACCAAACATTTTTCCTTCATGAACTCGGGAATGATTTACACAAAGGGGTTAGGGGTTACGGTTTAGAGTTAGGGGTTAGGGTCATGGTTTAGGGTTATGGTTTAGGGTTAAGGGTTGGGTTCAGGGTTATGGTTAGGGTTTAGGGGTTTAGGTTTAGGTTAGGTTTAAGGTTATGGTTAGGATTTAGGGTTATGGTAAAGGGTTATTGTTTAGGGTTCAGGGTTGGGTTCAGGGTTATGGTTAGGTGTTGGGTTATGGTTAGGGTTTAGGGGTTTAGGTTTGGGGTTAAGGGTTAGGTTTAAGGTTATGGTTAGGATTTAGGGTTATGGTAAAGGGTTATGGTTTAGGGTTAGGTTTAGGGTTAAGGTTTGCATGAAATACAGAGACATTATTCACAATAAACAGATCATGTTTTCTGAAGACGGTGGATGGAAATCTGTCAAAAACCTTTGTTTTTTTTATTGAAAACACACACACACACACACACACACACACACACACATAAAATGTCTTTTTACCAAGTTCTGAATCGATTCTAACAGACATCAAGGAAGAACACTCCTATGTTCTCCAAAGAGTGAAACCTAAAAAGATCTCAATCAGCACAACTGACTGGACAACATGAAGGTGGAACCTCCATGAACTCACCCCTGGATATGTGCACCACCAATTCTTTCCTCAGAAAAAAACATGAGAAAGGGAAAAAAGAAGGATGTTGCAGGATTAACTGAAAGCAGCAGGAACGAGAGTTACACAGAGAACAGAAGGGTTATATTAACGAGTGGATGGAGTGAAGAAACAAAGGACTTTGGGTCTCTAGATGGCTGTTTCTTTCTGTTTTTTTTCGTACTTCGACTAGAACCCCCGAGTGTAAAATGAACATAATCTATAAACACACTACATCCTCATTTGTTTGCCGAAGCTCCCTGTCGTCTCACATCTCTCACGGAAAACAGCGATGAGGAAACTGAACCACCGAGTCACACTGGAGAAGGTTTCAGCGAGGAGGTTCTCAGCACGGTTTCTCCGTCGTGCCAGTGTTTTGCGCGAGCAGACTCACAGTGTATAACTTCTCTGATAGCTTCCTGCGAGCGACAGTAAGACTGATGCGGCCCTATCGGGGGGGAGGGGGCGTAAAAGCCTCGCGGTGTATCAGCGATCGGGAAGGTTTCGTCACCCCGAGGCAATTAATAACTCTGACTCCCGGCAAAATTAATTAACTTTGCTCTGTCAGGAATTAGTGAGCTGCAGATAAGAAAAGCTCCACGTGTCGACGTGTGAGGACCAACCGCAGTCTGTCGGGGGGTTTAAGCGTAAAAGAGCATTTCGGGAAGCTTAACGAAAACATCTGGCCGGATGTTGCAAGTGTAGAGTAAATGACTCGATTTATGAGCAATACAAAATCAGGAAATTTAAAATAAAGATGAAATGTAGTCAGGTATCGATCTTCAGACGGTGAAAGATGCTCCGAAACTGTATTCCGAAGAGGCCAAGGCACACAGTTGAGAAAAACAGGGCCAAACACGCTATAGAAACGTAATAAAAAGTATGATGATAAGTGACTGATTCAATTTACAAATTTAGGTGTATATCTACTGTTCCAGCATGACAATGCTCCTGTACACAAAACCAGCTCCATGAAGATCTACTTTATATTAATTGGAGTGGAAGATCTTCTGCTATAGAGCTCTGAACGAATGTGATGAATGTGATCGTTGACGCTGACTGCTGACTTTACTAACACCCGAGAAAATGAATGAATCTCCACAAATCTCCACAAAATCTAGTGGAACATCTTCTAGGAAGAGTGGAGCTCATTAGACAGAAAACACGGTAGGATATTTAAAAAACACAAATTTTCAGGATTTTGCAGCCTCATCCAAATGAATAACCATCAACACAAATGGTCTGGAAACCATGAGTGCTTTTTTTTTAAATTCTGGATTAAAATCCTGTCACGCTTAAAGAAAGATTATGTCTTTCCTCGGCTCGTGTTTGTGTCGTATCCTGCATCTCTTCGCTTCGCCAATCGCCGTCTGCGCAACAGACCTGGAGACGCATCGAATCCATTATGCACTCAGACGTACTGTATATTTACATACCGTGTGCTTAAATTGGCACAGTTTCCCACTCGAGACGGATTCGCTCGATAAAATCGCAGCATCGCACGCGGGGCGTTAAAGCTCGATGCTAAGGCGCCTGGATTTGGCAGAATGACCTGGAATGACCTCGCCGGAAAGGAGAAAGAAAAAAATAACTCCTACTGTAGTGTGTATATTAGCCGTACATTGTTGCATTTAAAAGCAAAAATAGCTCATATTTAATCATTTATTTTGTATTTAATTACATGCAATTACTGGGTTTGATCGCATCTTTAAGAACGTGTGAAAATTGGCGCTCGTTACATCAAGAAGTGAAATTATTAGCACTGTCTACCAAACTACTTCTGAACATATGTGATGCCATCTATTACACATCTATTATTGTAAATAATACTTTAATACCACATTCTGGATTGCGATTGGTCAGAAAGTGCTGAATAATACACAGGCCGTCCTGACAGTCATGCAGCTGCAAACCACAGGGTTAATGCTGGGACCATTCTAAAACACTTAACCGGAAAAAAATTGTTTTTAAAAACGTTGTCTTCGCATTGATCCACATTAAGCTTTTTCCCTTAACAGTTTTCTATGGGAGTCAAATACTTAACATGTAATTAAACATATTCGTATTCTGGACTCATCTGTTTATCTGTACGTGTAGTGTGCTTTATTATTAATGTGTTTACTGAGTTTGGTCAAGTAAAAACGCCGTCTTTTTCACGTTAAGCGTTTTAGAATATCCCCAAAACAGGTGTGTTTACAGGAATTGTTACCTTGAGCAGAAAATAAAGAATAAACAGAAAGGCTCACTTTTTGTTCACTGATACGACAAAAAAGTTGCCACAAATCAACAACTTCTGATGTTAAAATTCAAATCATATTAAAATCATATTATTAACAGTTCGATGCTAATACACACGATTTGGACGTTTTTTGGATGCTGTAACATGTCATTTTCTATTCACGTGAATGAGGAGACAAAGCCAGCTCAATGAAGATTTGCTGTCCATGGATTGGATGTGTGTGGAAGATCTCCTGCTATAGAGTACCTGGCTTTACTGACACCACTGTGGCTGAATGAATCTCCACAAATCTCCACGAAATCTAGTGGAACATCTTCCCCGAAGAGTGAATCTTATAATAAGAGCAAACGTAGACAATGTGTGGAACTGGATGTTGAAAAGGGAGCACATACTGTACCAATCTTACGTTCATGTGTCCAAAAAAGCTGTTAAAAATTTGTTGAGATTTGAACAAGAAATGATGCTTTGCCTCCAAATACACTTAAAAACAGATGATGAATTTTTATTAATGCGTGTTGAAACCTAATCAAAACCCTGAACACACGGTTAATAAACAGCAGTACTAACGGCATCTGTGCCGATTTTCTCAACAATATGTTACACACAGATGATGGCAGTAATCTCACCAAACCGTACAGAGCAGAAGATCGTGATCCATTTCAGGAGCTCAGCGTTAAGAAGCTGAGCGTCGGCAGGGAAGCGGATCACGGCGCTTCCTTCTAATCCTGGTGTAAAAAAAGGTCAGGATGGCCTTGGGGTTGCGCCTCGGTGTAATTAAAATGCTGAATGTGTAATTAATTCACAAGTAGCCTCCCTAACAGTGCTGAGTTCGATGAGGAGATCGCACCTTCGCTCCGAACACGTCATTTTGTTTTTCATTTAGTCACCCCCAGATGCTCAAGACATGATTACATTCAGAACTTCAGGACTGAAACAGTGAATCGATGCCGTGACGAAGCCTGTATTCTGCGTACTTTACACCGATCAGCCATAACATTATGACCTGCTGTGTTGTTCCTCATTTTGCTGCCAAAACACCTCTGACCCATCGATACGTGGACTCCACTAGACCCCTGAAGGTGTGCTGTGGTATCTGGCTCCAAGATGTTAGCAGCAGATCCTTTAATCCTGTAAGATGCGAGGTGGGTTCTCCATGGATCTGACTTGTTTGTCCAGCACATCCCACAGATGCACGAGTGGATTGAGATCTGGAGGCCATGTCAACACCTTTAACTCGTTGTGCTCCTCAAACCATTCCTGAACCATTTTTGCTTTGTAGCAGGGCACTTTATCCTGCTGAAAGCGGCAGCAGCTATAACGGAATACCAATTAAAGGGTGTACATGGTCTGCAACAATGCTAAGGTAGGTGGTACGTGTCAAAGTAGCATTCACATGGATGGCTGGACCCAAGGTTTCTGAGCAGAACATTGCCTAAAGCATTGCACGTCCACCACCGGCTTGCCTTCTTCCCATAATGCATCCTACCGCCATGTGTGCCCAGGTAGCCATCACACATGCTGCGTTGTGTTACTGTGGTGACTGCAGTGGTGTCCAGATAAAGATGTGGATTTTCTGATGCTTGTTGTTATGGATGGCTGAAGCGGCTGATAATTGAATTAGATGGGCAGCTTGTAAGACACGGATCTGTTTTTCCTGAGGCCAGCGGTCTGCTCCAGAGCTTACAGCAGCCGTGATATACAGCCATACGATGCTTCTGAGACCGTCTGTGTGTGTCTGTGTGTGTGTGTGTGTGTGTGTGTGTGTGTGTGTGTGCATGTGCACGTATACACGTCACACAAATCATTAGCACAGATGCGCAGATTTGATAAGCGCTCTATTGATTCTTCCCGAGAGTCTCTGTGTTGTGTTCAGGAGAGGAATCTCATAAGCACTTCCACAAACAGAGATCACATGACACTTATATGAAATAAAGCCTTCGTCCCCAGCGGCGGTTCTCACTACACTACATACACACACACACACACACACACACACACACACACACACACACACACACACTACACACACACACACACTACACTAACTACACACACACACACACACTACACCTAACTACACACACACACACACACACACACTACACACTACACACACACACACACACACACACACACACACACACTAACTACACACACACGCACACACGCACTACACTTCACACACACACACACGCACTGCACTTTACACACACACACACACACACACACACACACACACACACACACTACACTCACTACACTACACACACACACACACACACACACACACACACACACACTACACTACACTATACACACACACACACACACACACACACACACACACACACACACACACTACACTACACTACACTACACACACACACACACACACACACACACACTTCACTACACACACACACACACGCACTGCACTTTACTACACACACGCAAACACGCACTACACTTCACTACACACACGCACTGCACTTTACTACACTACACACACACACACACACACACGCACTACACTTCACTACACACACGAACATTTCACTACACACACACACACACGCACTACACCTCACTACACTACACTCACACACACACACACACACACACACACACAACACTACACTAAACACACACACACACTCCCCTACACTAAACACACACTACACTACACACACACACACACACACACACACACACACACACACCTCACTACACACACACACACACACACACACACACACACACACACACACACACACTCACTACACCACACCACACCACACACACACACACACACACACACACTAAATTGGGCTGAATGTTTCATGCTGACTGCACCCCAGACCTCCTCACCTTCTCACCTACATCAGTACCTGATTTTACTAACACACTTGTGGCTGTTAGAAATTCCCAAAAAAAATCTAGTGGAACTTCTTCCCAGAAGAGTGGAGCTCATTATAAGAGACTATAAGGACTAAATGTTCTCACACACATTTTGTATGGTATTCGGGTGAGAAATGCTCAGGAGAGAGCGAGACATTAGACCTCAGTGGACAACGCTAACCTTTTAAAATAGATATTTGAAACATTTGATGTGATCTTTGTCAGCCTGGATATGTGGAGCTGCCGTTTCTACTTTACAGCGTGGTGCGCCGTGTCCTCGCCTGATCTTTCACATTAGCGCCTCTATTTTAGTTTGGTGTTGCGGCGGAGTTCAGGCGAACGCCTCGTGAGAAAACGTTCATGCATTTTCATTCTCGTCTTAACGAGTGAAGCTTTTCCCAAAGGGCTCCACGAGCCCACAGTTTGCAGGGCAGGGTTATTTCTTCTCAGTGGTATTGTTAGTATTTTTTTAATTTAATCGCCACTGAAAACACATCATTATCCTCCCTGAAGGACGTTTCCCCATAATTAACTGCTGGATGTAAATAATACCTGTGTACTGTACGCCTGGGCTTCTCTGCTATCGCTGCTAAACACACCGGAAATTTAACATAAGAACATACTTTTTTTTTTTTCTTTTTGCCCTGATTGTGATAATAATGTAATGAATGTATAGTAATGTTCTTTATTGTTCTCAGAGGTGATCAGTAAGAACATGCTGACCAACTTCATCACAGTGTAACATGGTGTTTGGTAGAAAAGCACTCTGGCATCATTGGTGCCCAACCACCGGCCACTGAACATCACCACAGTTGATGTCCATCACACATCATCATCATCAGGGACTTCATCCTATCCTAGTCACAAACTTTTCCATCTCCTTCCATCTAGTAGGAGATACAGGAACATTACAGAAGCTGTAATGATGTAGATCTCTACACCATTGCATGTTACATGTTACATCTCATACCATAAAGGAGCAATAGAAGACCTTTGGGATCTTTTAGATTACAATTTGACACCACTAGACTTAAACATTTAGAGATTATTAGGTTGGTTATGGTAATGATGTGTACAAATTCACTCCGTCGACCCTCTGAACAATGGCAGAGAAATATTTTAATTTGCTGTAAATTTAAATGTTTTACTCATATCGCATCTGGATTTGATAAAATTTGGCTTTCAAACTACAATTTCTCTTAGTTATTAATAGAGGTCGAGGCACAGATAGTTAATGGAACAATAATCCATTTGGATAGTTTTTCCGGCTTTCGAACGGCTGTTATCACAAGAGCGGCCTCTAGAGGCGAATCACTGACACCGCGTGCTGGATGTTTTTAAGTGAGACTGCGTGCTACACGGAGAGCGCTATATTATATGTATTATTTCTAGTTAATTAATGATAGAATTATATTTATTAATAAAGATATTCGTATTTATTTCCTTTCGCACATTTTCAAGTCAGTTCTTTTTTTCGATTGTTATTTTAGTAATACTAAATTCAGTACTATTTTACATGGAGTGTTTGTTTTTATCCAGTATCTATTTAAAAAATTTTATAAGATGATTAATCAGTTATCAGCAAGTAGGATGCATCAGTCGACCTCTGGTTATTAACGTAGCTGAATTATTTGTTGGATTCACCCACCAACAATACGCACATGCAAGTAAATGTTTTGATTTTTAATAGCAAAAATATGAAAAAAAGTCATTATGATAGTAATAATGCTCTTATAATTGGAGATATATATCTTCAAATGTTCATTTGTCTGTACGGTGAAGAACAAAACAATAGACTAATCTTGTATTGGGGCAAAATAAATAAATTAAAAATCATAATAAAATCTCCACAATAATACCGCTACTCACTCCTGCACGTTATTTTCTGTTACTGACCGACCCGCCTCACATTAAAGGAAGAAAAAATGATGTGGCCCTCACAAAAAAAGAAATTTGGGGACCCCAGTACTACGTAATGGAAACTTGGTATTTGGGGATGGATGTAATGTATAACAGCTGATGGTTTTTAATGGTGTTTGTAGCAAAATCCATTACAATAATTATTTTCTATAAAAAAAGTATATAACTCAAGAATGAAGAATTGGTCAAATCGTGGTTAAGGTTAGCGCTTTGTTAGTTGGTTATTAGCGCAAGTGCGGACTCATTATTAGTTCATAGATATCGATTCAGAGATAAGTGAGTGATTATTTACCCACATTTTCTCCATTAATGCATCAAATCTTCTCATCATCCGAGTGTAGAAATAAATGTTTTGAAACCTACGACTGATCCTACAGCTAATAATAATTACGGTTCTCTGGGCAGCCATTTTGTCCATCTGTGCGTTAATCAGTTTGCTGATTAATGTTAAATTGTTCCGAGCAGAACGTCAACTTCTAAAGACGCGTTCGTACTGCGCCTGATGACTGATTAGCTTTTAGCCTGCTTTCACTACAATCTTCTTGAGCCCTGTTCTTTATCAACAGCTGGCTGCTGAGCACTGCTGGCGTTCCTCCAGGGCTGTTTCAGGGGAGGAGAGGGATCATATGGAACGGCATATTTCAGCGTCCTGGCGGCAGCTTGCCTTTAAGTTCCTCACGTGACAGAAACCGAGGCAGCGACACAGCGGTCAGTGGAAGGACTGGGGATGGAGGGAGCGTCATTCCACTGGTATTCTCACACGCTCGGGATCAGGTGTGCAATCCTGAGGGGAAAAGACCCTCGGTGTCCTGCAGTTTCAGGAAAATGTAGATTCGAATTTTATCAGTCGCCCACAAAACCACACACAAAATGTTCTAAGCACAATGTAAAAGATGTTCCACTAGTTTTTGTGAAGATTTGTGGAGATTAATTCAGCCACAAATGTGTTAGTAAAGTCAGGTAGGTGAGGTGAGGAGGCCTGGGGTGCATTCAGTCTTCCCATTCATCCCAAAGGTGTTCAGAGCTTCATAGCAGGAGATCTTTCACACACATTCAACCCATGAAAAGCAGATCTTCCTGGAGCTGGCTTTGTGCACAGGAGCATTGTCATGCTGGAACAGGATTGGGTCTCCTAGTTGACCCAGGTGAAAGGAAAATTCCGTTGTAGCACATCCAAAGACTTCCGTTACAATTGTGTGCCTTCGACTTTGAGGCAACAGTTTGTGGAAGAACCACATGTAGCTGGAAAAGCGTCCAAATATTTTTGACCTTATAGTGTAGCTGAAAATCCCAGGATTCGAGTTACAACCTTGTAGTGACGAATTATTGCAAATTGCAAATGGCTGAACCAAATACACACACACACACACACACACACACACACACACACACACACACACACACACACACACAGGTCAATAAGACACCATTGAGGCTAATTACAAGCAGCAGGTGGACAAACAGGAAGCAGCTTTGAGCAGCAATCAGGGGAAGATCCTGAGGGCTGAGGTGATGCCCCTGATTTGGTTGTGCCTTTGGAGAATGTCGGAGCCTCGTGATGTTCTTGTTGTTGCTCCTGGCTGCTTGGAGGTTTCACAAATCAGGAGGGACGTCAAGCGGTGGTGCTGCGGTGATCCAAAACATGCTATGATCCATTCAACAACGGGAAAAGCGCTGTGGCTGGACGCTGATCAACCCTGGTGAGATCCAAAGCTGCTCACTGGACCAGGGTTGGAACTATGATCTCAGAAAGATCTCAGACACATTCAGAAATGTGCATCTTTATTCTGGCAAAAAACCTTTTTGGGACGTAGATAGTTATATTAAATTGTGGTTTGTCTCATTACATCTCTTCCTCCCTCCACACACACACACACACACACACACACACACACACACACACACACTTGGCATGGACATGTGTGTGTGTGTGTGTGTGTGTGTGTGTGAGATACTACTCAGAATGTTCAGCATGCAGTAATGGTGATTGTGTTTGCTCTTTGTGTGGTACTGTATAATATGTCCACCGCTGAATCATGCTATTGTGTGTGAAGTGTGAAGCCCACGGAGTCCTCGCGCTTCCCGTCAGCACCGAGCGCTGAGCGCGTTATCTCTGCTTCAGATAGCGGGATGAGTGAAGATTCTTGTCTGACACACACACACACACACACACACACACACTGAGTTTGTACACAGAGCTCAGTCAGGATTATACTGTGGTACATTGTGGTAGAGAAAACTGATATCATTGGATTAAAACTGTACACCACAATCACCAGCCCTCTGTATTCACCACGTCCAACTGTTCTGCTGCGTTCTGACATGCTTTTCCTCTCACCGTGGATGTACAGAGTGACTGTGTGTCTGACGGCATGAGTCCGCTGACTCTTTCGCTGAACATCATGCGAAAAGGTCACGTGTGTGGTGTCGAGTTCGAGTCTGGAGTTTCTTCATCATTTCTTCCTCTCTAAATGTTCTGCTTAATGTTGAACTGATGCTGAACTGCATGTTGGTGATCAGTAGATGCACCAAGCGCGGATCAGGCCGAGTTTAAAAAAAAAACGTGCGCTCGATCCTGATTGGTGTTTCACCAGTTACGTTTTTATCCCTGTGATTAAAAAGAAACGACTGATTCCGCAAAAAATTTAGTTTTAATTGTAGTTGTTTTACTTTGGAAATACTGCTAAAAGCTACTTAATTGCAGTAACAAATTACTTCCCTACTGTCCGACTCTGATCTGGAATAAGAAGATGTTTTGTGTGGAGTGTAAGATCCTTGATTTGACTTGGATTAAAGGTTTTAACGCGCTAAATGCACATCGCTGTGAACTTATGTGTATTGTGTATTATGTATTACGCATCCTTGTGTTCATGTTTTTACATTAGCAAGCACATGGCAGACAAACAGGAACATCACATACAGGAACATTTAAAGTAAAACACAGAAACAGAACATCGTGTGAAGCACCAGCGTGAACGCGAAACGTCCTGCGAGGTTCCGCACGGCTTAATGTGTCGCAGCAAACCGAGCAAATCCGCTGATAATATTTGAGGAGAGGAAGGCAGATCCAGTCCCCGAGTGATGGTGGCATTTAAAAAGCTGGAGCAGCACGTGTAGCCTCCTGTCAGAGTGCTAACAACGTTCCGCAACCCAATTAACATCCGCACACTTGAGGTCCCGTGTGATTGAGAAATTGTGGGAATGGGGCTGGGGGCGGAGCCAAAACATTCAGGAAGATGTTTCAGTGCAAACCGAGAGAAATTCCTTTTCATAATTTCAGTTTGACTTCACTAATAGTAGTCACCAATGCAGCTGCACATGGCGCATTCCGACATATTCCCGTCTCTATAGTAACAACTGTGAGGAACTGTTGATGTGGTAAAGTTTTCTGTAATGGTTATTGTGCTCATTTATGGAAGGAGTCTCTAGTGCGAGCGCTTGAGGAGATTACGCCATTAAACTAATTAAGTCTTCAAGAAAGGGAATAATATAAACGGTGAAAAAGGTGAAAGAGAGCGACCGTCTATGACATCTACATTATTTATGGCGTTTGGCAGACACGCTTATCCAAAGCGACTTACATTTATCTCTTTCATACAACTGTGCAGCTATGGGGTTAAGGGCCTCACCCAGGGGCCCAAGGGTGGCAGCTTGGTGTGGTGAGAATTTAAAATTATCACCTTTCGGTCCAAAGTCCAATGTCTTAATCACTAATCTGCCACCTTCCCATGTTATAACTGGTTGAATGTTAGAAAGAACAGGAACTAACTGGTTTGCAGAAATTCGATGTAATTATAAATGGATAAAAAAAGCATGTTGTGTCACTAAAATAAAAAGTAGTAATCGCAGTGCAGGAGGAGTGAAACATTTGTGAAAATGAATCGCATCTGGTTTATTTGTTAGTAAATAAAAGTGAAACAGCGATACATTCATGATTCAGAGTCCGGCACGCTGCCAATTCCTCAAAACCCACCGAGTGATACTTGAGATGTTTTTTTTTTTTTTTTTGCAAAGTTGCCAAAACATTGAGCCAAATATTAGTGCAAATTTGTGTTTTGCTCATGAGCCCTTGTTGTTATAAGGAAGGTGACTGGAGCTGGAACTGGATGGCACCAATTTCACACTGGAGAGCAGAAAGATCAGCTAATTGCTGAGCGAAGGATTGGGATTAAACATGTCCATCCATCCATCCATCCATCCATCTATTCATCCGCTTTACTCCAACACCGCAAACATAAACATTGGCTCCACAGGCCGTTTTCTTGCAATAAATAATCGATTCCTGAGGTTCAGCACGCTCGAGTAATTACAACCAGTTTTCCCTCATTTAACTCGTGTCTTCTGTTCTGCCCTAAAACATCGATCTCTCATTGATCCAGGATGTTTTGTATCATTAGCATTATGACTGTTTTCTGGTTCATCAGGGACAACAGCAACCAACAGTAGCTACAGCCTTCACAAATTACAATCACAACCCGGTTTCAGTTCTGCTGTTCCTCTGGATTCACTCAGACCAATCAGCCATGAAGACATCATACCACATGACCTTAGGCAAATGTCCAAAGCTTGAAAAATTTATAAGGAAAAAAAAAACAATGTGGGAGTGGATTTTAAATATATATCAAATGCCTACTTGACTCAAAGTCATAAATATATGTTTATGTATAAAGTATATATGTGGAATGAAAAAACAGCTATTAAATTCGCACAAATATATTTGAGCTTGTGCAGATGCGGGTTGCGAGCTCTCCAGTCAAAAGACATCAAAATGCGAACATAATTGAATTGGGTGACTGGTTAAAGCAACAGCATGAATGATAGGCATCAAGGTGCTGACTGTAAAGGCTCAAATAAATAAATACCTTTGACCCCAGCAACACATGAAGTGACGGCTGAAATCTGATTGGATAGAAACTCCAATGCTAAGACTCTCAGTATGCTGCTCCTAGCAGAAGTGCACCTCACAGAAAAGCTATGAAATGAAGAGAACAGACTATTGGGATTCTGGCAGAGTAAAGGCAAGAGTCCTGACGGCCCAGAACTGGTTACTGGTATAGTATAGTATAGTATAGTATAGTATAGTATAGTGTAGTATAGTATAGTATAGTATAGTATAGTATAGTATAGTGTATATGTTATAGAATAGTTGTAGTATAGTTATAATATATAGTATAGTGTATAGTATATAGTATTGCATAGTATAGTATAGTGTATAGTATAGTATAAAGTAGAATAGTGTATGTAGTATAGTATAGTGTATAGTATATAGTGTAGTATAGAGTAAAATAGTGTATATAGTATAGAATAGGTATAATATAGTAACGTGTATAGTATATCGTATAGTATAGAATAGTGTATATAGTACAGAATAGTATAGTATAGTTATAATATATAGTATAGTGTATAGTGTAGTATAGTATAGTGTATATAGTATAGTAAAGGTATAATATACTAATGTGTATAGTATATCGTATGGTATAGAATAGTGTATATAGTATAGTATATAGCATATAGTGTAGTATAGAGTAAAATAGTGTGTATATAGTATAGAATATAGTATATAGTGTAGTATTGAGTAAAATAGTGTATATAGTAAAGAATATAGTATATAGTGTAGTATAGAGTAAAATAGGGTATATAGTATAGAATATAGTATATAGTGTAGTATAGAGTAAAATAGGGTATATAGTATAGAATAGTTATAGTATAGTATCGTGTATAGTATATAGTGTAGTATAGAGTAAAAAAGGGTATACAGTATAGAATAGTTATAGTATAGTATATAGTATAGTATAGAGTAAAAAAAGTGTATACAGTATTGAATAGAATAGTGTAAATAGTATAGTATATAGTATGTAATATAGTGTAGAATAGTTATAGCATAGTATAGTTTCATTTTATAGTATAGTACATTATAACAGTATACTATAGAATAATTATAGTATAGTATGCAATTGTGTTTAATTTTATAGTATAGCACATTATACAGTAATGTTCAAGTATAATAATGCATATTGTATATTATAGGGTTGAATGTTACAGTATATACAGTATAATAGGCAGTTGTATATAGTAATGTTGTGTTTGATGTAATAGTGTAGTGAATATTAAATTCCTGAAGGAATGAAGTGATGGATAGAATATAAGAGAAAGGAATAGAACACTTGGTGATGAGCTGTTTGTAGGAAAATACTGAGTGTAAGGAAGTGGGTTACTGTTACCATGCCAACATTATTTTTCTATAACAGCACGTCTCGAACGAATCGGCTTTGGAAAGTCCACTGAAGAATGATGAAATAATCTGGAAATTTGTTTATGGATACATTTAATGCTACAGAGCGAGTTATCGCTTACGTAAAAGCAACTATCAAAAGATATTTACTAAGAAACCGCAAAGAAGAAGAACAAAAAATCTGGACATCTGACAGCTTGACGCAAAGCCCTAACACTGGAGACTCCTTCTGAAAATCTGAACTGAACATAACTGACTTAATAATTACACATGATTTATGGTGGTGTCCACTGGAGGTATTTGTTTAGGTTGTTACTATAGAAACAAGGAGAGGGCAGTATTTCACAGCACTGACACGCTGGTTATTAGAGACATAAAACAATTTGGCCAAACAAGTTTTCATCTGTGTGAATATTTATCCAGAATTGAAACCGGCTGTTTGTACCTGAGCAGAACAGATTATCCACTTATCCTCGTCGTGACTCAAATTTCACGCTTTTGTTCAGGGGCAATTTATCTCTTCTTGTGCGTTACGTCTGAAGACAAATCAGTATTAATTTCGGCCGGGACGTCCGGGCCTTCTCCGGCGAGGAAGATTAAGTGTAATTATAATCGATGTGGATGGAGCAACGTTCCTCCGCGAATGCTTTCTGCTGTGTTTTGAGATAAACATGCTTCCTCAGCAGACGTTAAAGACGTTTAAAACGAGGATGATGTACCAGGGGCCTGATAAGCAGCTGAATGGATGGAAAAGAACAACGGCAATAAGCTAGAGCATGAAAAATGATGGTATGCCGTTAAGGTGTAGCTAAAGGCTGATCTGAGTCCAGGGGTTCGGTTTTTCACACCTCAATTAGCGGAAGTGGATTTGCCCTGCATCGAAAGAGACTTGTTGTCAAGGCAACAAGTTTGTAAGCTCAAACCTGGTCAGGAGCATCTTATATAATGTGATCAAGAAGGTGTGTGTGGAGATTGTGAAATTATAATCCCTGGACAATGTTTTCGTGATATCACTGAGATATCGATGTTTTTTTATATAAAAATGCAATCATTCATCATCATCCTGGTCCTGACTCTTCATGGTGTATCTGGATACCATCCTGGTTGTGATTAGGAGAAGTGACAGGAGGAGATTATTTTATAAATGATCACACCTATGGGTAAATCAGTGCACCATTTCTGTCTACTGTATGTACATCAAAAATAGGAGGAAACTAGAGAACCTGGAAGAAACCTAAGTTCAAGACTAAAATTATCACTTGAGGCAACAAAGCTACCTGCTGGGCCCCTTTTGGATTTGGTGTAAATTTGGACTCATACAAAAACAATCATTTAAAAAGTGCCCACAATTTCTGAATTCCACGTGAAAGATCTCAGCACCTCTACAGAGATACGATTTTGAAAGGTCCTTGTTGTAAAATGTTTTGTACTCTTTGTAACTTGCTGTTCCACTGATAGAACACATTATTAAGTCTGACATGACATTGGTGCTTGGACCCCTAAACATGACTTTGATGTAAAAAAGAAGAATTGGTTGCTATTTTTTTTTTGACTGTCAGGAACCGAATCACCTTCTGACCAAACTGGATGAAGAACTCAACTCAAGAAGCTACACAATTTTGGCAGCCACCTGTCATAAGTGTGGCATGTGCTAGTTCTGATTTGCTCTCATAATTCATATACAGGAACTAAATATGAGTCTAAATATAAGTAGATCTGCAAATGTCATATACACCATATTGCCAAAAGTTTGTGGACACCTGATCATAAGTACGGTATGTGCTTTTTGAGCATCGCATTCCACATTTAGTCCCAATTTGTTCTTATAATTCCCTCCACTGTTCTGGGAAGATGTTCCACTAGATTTTGTGGAGATTCAAGGAGATTCATTCAGCTACAAGTGTGTTAGTAAAGTCAGGTACGGATGTAGGGGAGAAGGGGAGAAGGTGAGGAGGCCTGGGGTGCAGTCAGCGTTAACATTCAACCCAAAGGTGTTTAGTAGGGAGGAGATCAGAGCTCTATAGCGTTAGATCTTCCTCTTCAAACCATGTAAAGCAGATCTTCACAGAGCTGGCGTTGTGCACAGGGGCATTGTCATGCTGGAACTGGTTTGGGTTTCCAAGTACAGCATCCAAAGACGTCCTGTACAAGTGTGTACCTCCAGCTTTGTGTTACAGTTTGGAGAACAACCACATATGGCAGGAAAGGTCAGGTGTCACAATACTTTTGTTCATATAGTGTATATCGAGATCTTTGGTGTTTCCTTGATGATTTTTAAACAATATTTTGACATTTTTCTGTGGAAATTTCCACCACTAAAATGAACGTCCTGTTTAATTCCGCCTCATTCCTCCACCGGCTCTGGGCCGACCCTGCACGGCTCTGTCTTTAGATTCGTTACTCAGCCATCAATCATCTGCCCTCGGACAAATCCGACATTTAATTTCGGCAGGCAGAATCCTAAAGCAGTAGCTGAGGCTCGTGTCACATGGAGGAACAAAAATAAATAAATAAAACCCTCGCTGAGTCTCAGCCTCCCTGGTAATCCAGTATCCCAGGGGTCAAGACCCAGGGCCAAGAGAAGACCATCAGGGCCCCTGAATATATCATCTATCAGCTGCTGGAGGGGCCGAGGCTGAGACAGTGGGCTCAGAGGACACAAGCAAAGCAAAAGACATGTAGTTACAACAGATAGATGAGAGAGAGAGAGAGAGAGAGAGAGAGAGAGAGAGAGAGAGGTGAAAAAAGAGACAGAGTGAGGCACCATAAAGAGCGATATCGAGTATGAGGCAGTAGAAAGAAAGTGAAATGGAAAAAGAAATAGACAGAGAGCTGGAGACAGAAAACAAGGTGGTATGAGAGAGAGAGAGAGAGAGAGAGAGAGAGGAGAAAGAGCGGTATATCATTCTCAGTCAGTGAATTATAGCTCTGCTGTAGTGGAGTACGTGACCTGTTTGATATTATGCCAACACACACACACACACACACACACACACAGTGGAGAACCACATGACGGATCGCACACGCCTGTTTCACGCAAATGAGAGGTCTCAGTGTGTGAGGAAGTCACACAAACATTACACTCTGAGGTGAGACAGGTCAGAGTCAGGGGCAGCACATGCAGAGAGAGAGACAAAAAGACAGAAGTGCTAATGTGTGTGTGTGTGTGTGTGTGTGTACGATGGTGTTGTACAGGTCATGACCCCTCCAAATAAGTCACATCCGTCATCATATTCGTTTCTGCTGTTTTCTTTTCGCTTTTATTTGTCCTCATCAACATGACAGTAACCTGACACACACCCCACACACACCCCACACACACCCCACAAACTCCCCTGAACGTCACTAATCACAAACAAAACAAACCTTATTACCGGTAGCCCCGCCCCCAATTCCGCTTTAGTCCCGCCCTTGACTCCACCCCAATCCCCGCCCCCTCACTCATTCTAACCCTGGTGGTTCTGCGGGACTCTGGTGAAGGTTGTAGAGGAGGAGAGCAATTTCCTGTGCACGCGCTGTAATGCGCAGTTAGTTGACATTCTGCGCGCGTGTGTGTGTGTGTGTGTGTGTGTGTGTGTGTGTGTGTGTGAGAGAGAGAAAGAGAGAGAGACAGAGAGAGAGAGAGACTTTTGCTTCAATGTAACATCTGTAAACTGCAGATCTTTGACAGGCCGAGAGAGAGAGAGAGAGAGATAGAGATAGAGAGATAGATAGATGTGTAACTTCCCAGCAGCAATACCGGATGTAGGATTGATGACAGACCTGCGCGAGCCCGCCGGTGAACCTGCTGCACGAGACCAGTCGCGCGTCCTTCCCCTCATCCGGTCATCCCGGACAAATAAAGCGCACGCACGCACGCGCCTGATTTCACGCGCCCGCGCGCTGTTGATCCTCCGGACTGCGCGTCCGAAGCCGCCGATGGCCGTCGTGTGTGCGGTGGTCCCGGTTGAAATTAAAATCCCCAGGAGGAGAGTGTGTCTTGTTGCGCTTCAGCTCTGCGCCGACGCACCGCGCTGAATTTTCACCCCAGCTTCCTCTTCTTCTTGTTATCAGAATTATGATGATGATGATGATGATGATGATTTTCCGCCGGACGCGCACGCGCCACTCACTCACCCACCGACGCGCGCTGGATCCTGCACACGTCCTGGGTCCGTGGGTCGTGCGAGGGTGCGCTGATGCTCACATCCCGCCGCTACATTCCGCTCGTGTCCGCCGCCGGTGACTGCGCGCGAGCGAGTGACTCACCGACTGCGACTGGAGGCGCGCGCGCTCTTTACCGGGGAAGCGTCACCGCCTGCTTCCGCCCGCGCGCGCCGGTGAGAAAGAGCCGCTCTTTGACGCCTCTATACTGCTGCTGAGGGAAGGGGGGGAGAGAGAGAGAGAGAGAGAGAGAGAGAGAGAGAAATGGAGTGACGGATGGAGGAGTGCTGAAGCGCCGGTATATAGCTAAATCGGTTGAACCGTCATCTCACAAATGAGCACCAATCGAACCTGACCAATCAGCTGAGTGTGATTACTTAATTAGCTCATGTAAGTTTCCGACTTTTGAAACCACGCCCCCGGGTAATCCTGCGATTCGATTGGTCATAATACGTCATAGTTTTCGATAACAGCAGCTCGAAATCACAGGTCTCCAAATGGTCTCCAAATCCATCAAACTCTATAATAAAACAGGCGCTCGTGAGGACCGTTTCAGCAAAGTAAGACCAAGAGCTACCTCTGCTGCAGAGGATACGTTTATTAGAATGACCAGGCTCAGGAACCGCCAATTTACTTAAATGCTTCTTGGAGTTCAAGTGGCAGACATATTTCATCATCCACTGTTCAGAGGAAACAATGTTTGTTTTTATTCGAACCTGGGTGACATACGTTACTGTTGCAAAACCACATGGGGAAAAAAAGAGAAAAAATACAAAATTACTACACTAACGTGTCACCAGCTCACCTGACACTTCCACTCCATACCACCAGAGGTCCTCATAACAAGGATAGTAAGAGTCATATGACGGCTCATTTGCGCATCATTACTTCCTCATTTATTTACTCTTTCTAAACTCAGAGTTTTCACGAAGTCTTGCTTTGTTTCCGAGTCGTTAAATCATGTTCGGTTTCCCAATTCGGATTGTCTCGGGATGAATTCCCGTACGCGCAACGTGAAGCTGCAATATGTAGCAATAGAAATGATAGAACAATAACGTTCTGTCCACATCACACAGCCTGTTTTTTGGCAAACATCGCAGAATTGATGTATTTTTCTCAGAATTTCATTTATCCACGTGTGTCACATTTGTCCTACGGTCCGTCAGCCGTCACGTTTATGATGAAACCTGTAGGACGAATCACCTGATTCGAGCCACGAGCAGCAGCTGGAGCTGAAATGGTGACACGCTTGTGATGGATTATCGATCAGAAAGCACCGGGTCGCTCCTATAGCTCAATACGCTGAGAGGAAGCGAGCTGTAAGCCTTTTCACATCTCACATTACACACACACACACACACACACACACACACACACACACACACACATTCACAGTGAGGTCTCCTGATTATAAAGGAATACTGCAAACTCATGAACACATCAGATCACAAAAACCTATTAAAACTGAGCAGATCTTTTTAGGACTGACTGAGAACCTCATACAGGTGGAACCACCTTAGAAGCTGAGAACAATTAGCCATTCAAAGTATCCGTGAAGAATTTTTCTCTCCAATGAAATATACTTATGAAGCGTGAACTTCTAAAGTAGTTCAAATATTCTAGAGGAGTTTGGAGATATATTTAGGTCAACATCAAAAGCTTCGATTGCAGCTCTGACACAGATGGGAGCTGAAAGCAGCAGGGAGAGCAAGAGAAAGATGAACAGCCGGCTTCTCCACATGCCTCAAACGTTCTCCTCACAAGCTCCCACAACCTCAAAACAAAGCTTGACATGCCCGGGTCACACCACCAACATGCCCGAGGTCTAATGTACCTAAGCCAAAGAGCCTGTAGCGAACATTAGCATGGACAGTCAGGATTTTAAAAGATAGGGTCTTAGGGTCTACATTTCTTTGTGCAGGATTTATGGGTTCATATACAGGACCTAAATATGAGTAGACCTGCAAATGCCATATACACCATATTGCCAAAAGTTTGTGGACACCTGATCATAAGTACGGTATGTGTTTTTTGAGCATCGCATTCCACATTAAGTCCCAATTTGTTCTTGTAATTCCCTTCACTCTTCTGGTAAGATGCTCCACTATATTTTGGATGGTGCTCATGATCATTTGTTTTAGTAAAGTCAGGTACTGGTGTAGGTGAGGTGAGGAGACCTGAGGTGCAGTCAGCGTTCACATACATCCCATAGGTTTGAGATCAGAGCTCTGTAGTTTGAGATCTTCCACTTCAACCCATGGAAACCATATGAGTAAGAGTTTGGAGAAGAGTTTGTCCATAAACAGTACATTTATGGGAAAACCCATCATTTTTATACTTTCATGAATATATGTATGGTGAGGTTTCTCTTGGAAGTAGAGGAAACAGGAAGATGCCTCAAGTGTTGTCTTTGGTTGCATGCATTCCTCGTATCTCTAGGGTCCAGGGTTTGAATCCTACCTCATGTGTTACAGAGTGTACTCAAGGTTTTTCAGGTTTCCTCCTTCAGGAAATGTGTTGTAGGTCGATTGGCATTTCCAGATTGTTCATTGTGGCATGTCACAATGTCCAATGTCCTTGTGCTAGACCCTGGTGATACAAATTCCTTTGGATATGCTGAGGGCTCCATGCAGTGTAGGATAAGTGATATAGAAGATGGATTCATGGAAGGAGTCTCCAGTGTCAGTACAGAATTAGTGCTTTGTGACTCTTGTAACAAGCTGCATTTTTCTTTTTATTAACTCCAAAAAAACTGCGAGTTGAAGAGAGAGATTGATGATAGCATTTTACCAGGAACTGTGCTGTGCTCTGCTATAAGAGGAATAAAAGACTTTGGGACTTTGGGACTCGCTGTTGTTAGAAGATAAAGGAGGTAGTAAGATTAACTGTGGTTCCGCCGTATCACCCCGTCTTCGATTCTTTTCTGTAACCCTGCTGAATTTCAGTACTTTTGAAATGGTCCACTAAAATTAAGTAGGGCAAGTGGATATGTGGTTCTTCAGTCATCTGAGAAGCATCATCTGTCCTTTTCCAGACAACAATGGCTACAGTCTGGTTTTAAAAATGAATAAACTGGAAGAAGATCCACCATATTTCTTGTGATTTCAACTTTTTCATGGTTCCTGAGATATGAATTTGTTGAAGATCCCTGAATATAATCCGTAAATAGGCTCTGGATCCACCAGAAAATGAGAATTTTTGATGTTTGTCCTTAAACAAATAGTGGACAGGTGAGCATGCCAGTTCTGCAGGACCACCTCTGAAGAACACCACACAGAAATACGATGCTGCTGATCCATTTGAAACACTAATTCGCACTGCGTCGTAGATCACACGTTGTAAGGGATCGTAAACCAGGCTTAGCATTTTTACCCTGGTGGTTTCACAGCAATTCACACCTTCGTAAGTCCTTAGAGGTTTAAACGCCAGTAAGATTTCACACCATTCAGTAAAGCAGATGAAGCTCCTCGGTTGGGTGGAGACATGATGTTCAGGAATAAACCTCATTCAAATTTCTGTCACTAACTAGTACTAGAAATCTGGATTAAAAGACAATGTTTTATATTGTGGGCTTTTAAATATGATTCCAGCTCAATTTTCTGTGAGATCTTTTTTTGGCGATATGAGACCACAGTCCTGCTTTATTAGGACATATTGAGAGAAATTGAAGGAATTGTTGAACCTAGAGCTTGTTGTGGACTCCAGCGAGTTTCTGGACCCTTCTGCGTGGAATGCAGATTAAAAAACTGGTTTTTTTTTTTTATAATAACCTGCTTAATAATGCATTTCCACATCCAGGTTGTCTCCTCGACGTTTCCTCTCTTCATTTGCAATTCCACAACCCAAATTATTCCAGGCCGAAGCAAACCGAGGCTCAGCCCCTGATTGAAAAGCCACACTGATAACTGCTCTGCTCCCATCCAGGTTTCTGAGATTGGAGTTTCATGAACCCATTACCCTCCGACTTCACACTGCCTTGTAAATAGTGTATGCGTGCAAAATTGATCCAGGGAGAGAAGGATAAGCGACGGGTCTTTTAGCCAGAAGGTAACAGGTAAGGTCAGAGGGGTGGTGTATGGAGCAGTTTGGTCAGAAGGAGGAGGATGAAAGGGAATTGGGAAATCGATGGAGGTACACCAATCAGGTGTAATGTTATAAGATTATTACATTCTGAGCGGTGACGTGATTAATGCTGATGATCTCTTTATCATGGCACCTGTTAGTGTGTGGATTTATTTATTAGGCAGCAGGTGAACATTTTGTCCTCAAAGTTGATGTTAGAAGCAGGAAAACTGGCTGTAAGGATTTGAGCAGTTTGACAAATTATGACGTCTAGATGACTGGGTCAGAGCATCTCCAAAACTGCAGCTCTTGTAGGATGTTCCTGGTCTGCAGTGGTCAGAATCTATTAAAAGTGCTCCAAGGAAGGAACAGTGGTGAGCCGGTGACAGGGTCGTGGGCGGCCGAGGATCATTGATGCACGTGAGGAGCGAAGGCTGGTCCGTGTGGTCCGGTCCAACAGACAAGCATCCTGTGGCTCAAAATGCTGCAGAAGTTCATCCAGACTTTTAATCTACAACATAGATGAGCCCTGAAAGAATCCCCAAACAAACGCAGTGTAAGAGAGCAGGAAAATTACTATCTAAAAGAGTAGGCAAATTGAATGTCCCTCAGAGACACAGAGGAGTGGAACGAGATGGAGAGGCAGATCCTGTGGTAATATCGTCAGATGGCTTGGATAAATGAGACACAGAAAAAAAAAAGCCAGACCCATTTCTGACTTCCACCCACTGAACAAGCAGCAGCTGCTAACGATCCTTTTTGCGCTTATACTAAAACCATAGCTGGATTTAGGCTAATTACCGAACAGAGATGCTAGTTTTAAAATATATCACATATCCATCGCATATACTGAATATGCTCAGGTTTCCATATACCTTTATTCCATATACGTATTGCAACGTTGTTGAGAGAATTGCATCAGATCGCAGTAGCGCTAACATTTCTGCAAAACTTTCTTGTCTTAGTACATTATTTTGTAAAGAGCGATCGACTTTGACTTTGTTCCCAAGTGCTGACACTGGAAACTCCTTCAGCAACCGTAATAAACAATACACTTCACCATGACTTTCAAGCCGTCATTACAAAACAATAACGTATTCGAACGAGCGCATGAATGTAAACCGATTTCTGTCAGAGCTCCTGTGATAGGAGATGAATCAAGAGCTTCTGACCAATCAGAGTTAAGAATTCAGTGATCCTCTGGTATTAGGGTGATCATTGAATGAGCCAAAATTAATAGCTCTTTTTTAAGCTATATTTCTGTCTGGTTTTCTGGTTTCTGGTTGGTTCTAAGCTTTGTTTCCAGGTTCTCCATGTTCCCTATTGTTCTTGAGTTATAACTGTGAAATTGGGAGCATTGACCTTGCAAACCCAAGACAACCCTACTATGTAATAAAAAGACTCAGCACCATCAGTCGCCCCCCCTCCCCCCACTTCCCTCCTTCCCCAACCTACCCCTCTACAGACTGCCTTGAACATTACCCAAAAACTGCGAGAGATTTATTTTTATTTTTGAATACAACATTGTTATCTCTCTCACATATGACTACCCCTGACTGATCAAACCCTCACATGCTAACTGAGGTTTTATTCCCATCGTCCTCCCCATCACACAGCACAGCAGGGATGAGGATAACACGGTCAGTCGCCTCTCAGCATGGCGTCCAGCAGCAGTGTGTGGGAGAAAATACAGCTTTCACACACTTCTCACACAGGCTCTAATGATTTCCAACAGCAGAGTCAAAAATTCAGCTCGGAGCGCAGACGGAAAGCGGTTCACGCTCCTATTTCGTTACTGTATTTACATGTTTATTTCAGTCAATTACATTTTTTTTGAAAGTGCCATTTCAATAATTACATTTTAAATTTGACTTTACAAGTATTTGTTACAAATCAGAAAGGTTTCTCACATGAATATGATGTCTTTCCATTTTGACCTTCTACAAACTTTTTATTTAATGTTATTTACCTTCATTCATACCTCCATTTATTTTTCTCATTACCTTGAGAAGAGGAAAAGGTTTCTCATTGAGATGATTTGACAGTAGGAAGGTTGTCTGAAATGATCTACTGTTTAAATTAATATGTTTGGGGAAATGTTCTTATATTCAGTATTAAATATTATTTATAACTATTTTAATTTCTATTATTTTTTTCCTTCCTCGTCATGAGGCCTGATATCCTACTTGCTGTTTCCGTTGCAGTTTTCTTACTCCATATTCAGTACATGAGTATTTTATCCCCATTCCGACAACTGGGGACCCATGGGGGTTAAGGGCCTTGCTCAAGGGCCCAAAAGTGGCAGCTTCGTATGGCTGGGACTCAAACCTACAACCCCCAGATGCAAAGTCCAACACCTTAACCACTAGGCTGCCCATATTTTGCTCAAAACCTGTATGAGTTTCTTTCTGGGTGAGTAAATGTGTTTAGAGAGGGTGAACTATTCCTATATATATAGCACTTTTTTACTGTTCTTTGAGAGAACTTTAAGAATGTTCTCTTGGCAACTAATCAGAAATGGGGTCTTTGTTGAGATGTACACATCAGCAAAGTCGGCCATTTGAATGAGCAAAACTGCACAAGTTTTATAGTTAATGAACACATTGCATTAATTGTACATTGAGGTCCCACTTAATAAAGAGTAAATTGAGAAATGTATATAAAATGTGTTAGTCTGGATTATTAATAATCTGATCTTCTGGAATGAAGGAGAAACAAATGCTGGGCCTCGTCATTATGAAACCCGCCAAAAAGAAATTTGATAAAGTGTATTTCTTACATAAAATTTTTTTATGAAACCCATGTGTGTTTATTTGATATAAATACCAACAACTGATCAGTTTAGTCATTTTTGCTTCACGAGAAGAAACACAAGCAGTGATTTTGTATATACTTTAAAAAGTGTAAGGTAGGTCCAGATAGGAGGAGCTTGTAGAACTAATTTGTGCTAAAGAGTAGATCATAGTTCCAGTTGTCGTAGAGTTACTTTAGAAGGTAACTCTATTTCAAAATAAAACTAGTCTATAACATTTTGAGCATCTGAGAATTCTCTGGTGGAACACGTTATTTTCACGTAGGGTTCCAGCTAGAACCATATTAGGGGTTAGGAACCCTTAATAATCTAATGAGACTTTACAGTTTCCTTGGAACATCTATAACCAAGAGAGATTAATTTTAAACACCTGAAATTTTCTTGAAAACAATACAAGAATAAGCCATTATTTGGAGGTTATTCTGGACACTTCCCCTTTAATACATAGAGTCCAGGAAAAAAAAAGCTCTTAGCTTCTATACAAGGTTCTACCATGCTGATCAGCACAGAACTTCGCAGAAATGATAAGCTTTTTCTCAGAGGAACTACCAAAAGAACTAGAAGAGGAACCACCTGTAAGGGTTTCTAACATTTCACTGGAGACCTTCAAAGAAAGGTTGTGTTTCTTACATGTATTTTTGAATGTTCTCAGAGAAACTTGTTTGAAAGTCATTTGAAGGCTGAAGAACAACCTGGAAAGGTTGTTTCATCATCAAAAAAGTGAAATGAGCTTTACAATTCCTACGGCTCTGAGCTACTCTCACTAGGCACCATTTACTTTGAGACCATGGAGCAATCAGTAGGGAGCAGAGGTGCTGATGATTGACCTTGTGTAAGTTTCGAGGTGAAGAGTGATGAGAAGGTACCTGCTACAAGGAACCTGAAGTCAGGGAAGAATAAGGGGGCAGTGTGAGGCTGATTGAAGTCCGGACGTTGTCGCCTGAAGAGCCGTGAGTTGCTCGTTTCCTGAAAGAATTTTGAACTGTGAGACGTGTTTACAGAGCTGATGTGAAAATGGATTATAATGAATTTCCACTAAATTTTTTAACCTGAAGGTCAGCACTTTATGGTTCATTAGCTTCCCGAGCACACACTCGAGGGGCCGAGCAAGAAATGTCATTGTGTTCAGCGGCGTTTGTGTAAAATAAGGAACAAATGAGGCACAAATTCTAAAATGTAGCAGCTTGAAAACCTTCACATGAACTTCTAAAGCATAAGGATGAGAAAAGCACACAAACACACGCCTTTAGGATGGAAAAAAGGACTTTTTGCAGTTCCTCTGTAACGAGACTAAACACATTTTTTGAGAGAAATGGCTACGTTAATACAGTATTGATAAGTAGATGAACCCTGAACCTTCTTTCTCCATCTACACACAGCTACTTATAACCGTGCCTGCAATAACATCGTCCAACTGTGATGTCAGCGCTCAGGTTTGAGATAAATAACAAAAATACAAGACCAAAACAAAACAATTAGCTCCAAAATCGTGTAACGAATCGCAAATAGGTCACATTTAAACAGTGCGTTTCAGATCGAATATTTACACACAGAATTTTATGTTTGTAAAAATATAAACAAACAAAAAAAAAAAGCTAATCTTAGTTGTTCGAAACACCTACATTTTCAATGTTCCACAGAGAACCCAAGACTAAAAAAGCTAGCAAATATGATAAGCTTTTCCTCAGAGGAACTACCAAAGTACAATCTGCAAGGGTTCTAAGGGTTTCAAAGACTCCAGATGCACAGTTGTGGTTTGCAGATTGTGACTTCTTGCATACAGGTTGTGTTTTTTGCATATATTTTCGATATCGAAAATGTTTTTGAAAGTCATTTGAAGGGTAGAATGAAATCTTGGGAATGCTGTTACATCGTCATGTTGGGAAAAATCTGATCGCTTTGACACTAGGAACAGTGGAAAAAAAAATCAAGCTTATCCTAGTTGTTCGATACTTAAAATGTTGCACAGAGCGCCGAGGCTAACGCAGCTAGCAAATAATAAAGGCTAATAGCTAGCAGTTTTACCTTCGATTTTTCTGATTCTAATAAAAAGCCATGGCTCACTTCTAAGACAAGACACTGCAAATCTCCTCAAATGAACAAAGCTTTCAACTCCATCACTCATTCTTTGAGGAAAAGAAAAGTCAAATCGAAAGAAAAAATAGTCCCATGCAGCAAATGCAAGTGTTTGGCGTCCGGGCTGATGGGAGCGGGTGGAAGCGGGCAGGGCCTGTGGTGCACTGGCGGCTAAGCGCAGACACTTACTCCTGTTCGTGCCCGGAGACACTACGCCAATTACACTCTCTGTGGGAGTGGACTATTTGTGGAAGCCTTTCAGCCATACGTGAGCAGGGGATGTTAGCGTTAGCTGTTTCACACAGCGGCTATCATCGCACCTCTTCACCTCACACCGAGGCGCGTCTCAGAGCCAGCCAATCAAAAGCTTGTGTAGGCCGTGACGTCACAGTGAAGGGGAGCAGCGTCTCACAGTGTGTTAGGCCAAATCTATTTTAGGATCAAAGGTCTACAACTATTGTGCTTTTTTATAAATATGTATGTCGCTCCTGTTAGATCCTAATCTGTATGCAATAGTATTAGGATGCCTGATTTTTCAGCCATATGAGGTTCTTCCTCAAACTGTTACCACAAACACAGAGGCACACAGTTGCATCGGACGTCTCTGGAAGCTGGAGCATCTAATTCACTTGAACTAGGAGGCCTAAACCTGGTCCAGCATTACAATGTTGGAACCCTGTACAGAACCCTGTAACAACCTTTAATAATAATTAGAGACAAAAAAAACACGTATTATCACCCAGAAGAGTGACGGCGAACGGAGAGGAGGAGCGACTGAAGCTCAGTTGTGAAATCCTTCCAAGATCCTGCAGGAGAACACGATGGGAATGAAATGCAGAATGACCTTTGACCTGCTGCAGAACCAAAACAGAACGGCAACGGAATGAACAGATGATTATGTAAGAATGCAGTGGACAGGCATACTGAAAGACAGATAGAGAGAGAGAGAGAGAGAGAGAGAGAGAGAGAGAGAGAGAGAGAGAGAGAGAGGGAATGAAAGGGAGTAGATAGATAGATAGATAGATAGATAGATAGATAGATAGATAGATAGATAGATAGATAGATAGATAGATAGATAGATAGAAAACAGACAAAGAAGAGCTTGTGTGTGTGTGTGTGTGTGTGTGTGTGTGTGTGTGGTTAGTATGTTAAGGCTTTTACACTGATTAAATGGATTAATCCTCTGTAGTAGGATCCCTGGGGGTAGGTGTTTGGAGAAGATGGAGGTCAAGACTTTATAAAGCGAGGTGAGGTGATGTTCTCACGTAGCAACTGCTTCATAATCTTTTTTATGACTCCATTCACAGAAATCTATCATGAGTGAGGGAAAAGAGGGAAAAGAGGGAAAAGAGGGAAAAGACGCTTCCTGGAAGTAGAGCAGAAGTTCCCAGAGGACTCGGCTTCATCTGTGTGAAGTTCAACAGACACTGGCCCCATGAGCAACACTTTCTCTCTCTCTCTCTCTCTCTCTCTCTCTCTCCTTATCTATCTATCTATCCATCCATCCATCCATCCATCCATCCATCCCTCTTTCTCTCAGTCTTTCTCTCTCCCTCTCTTTCTCACAGATGGCCTTCAGAGATCTGGGCTCCATCATGCTGCGTTGTTGCTAAATCCAACTAGAACACTTAGGACCAAAATAAACACAGCTCCTCGATTTCAGTCTCATTTCAAACGAACAGTTAATTACAGCAGACTTCTCTCCGCACGGGAAACGGGCCGGGTCGGAAACTTCACCGGGGTCGGGTAAATAAGAGCTCGTGGGCTTTTAGCGCTGAAGCATTTGCCCGGATTAGTGAAGGCTTTCAGGGGGATTTTGTATGATTTCTTTTTTGCGTCCCAGATAAGAGAGCTCCATTAACTCAGTTCATTGTGCAATCAAAAAAAATACACGAGTAATAAAAACCAAGGCAGTGGAGATGATTCTGATATGTTCCATTTAACACCAGAAACTGACAAAGTCCTCATTGGATCAGTAATGGTTCAAGATTTTCTGAAAGGAGAACCCTGTATGAGGTGTTTGTCTCCAATTTCTCATTCGCATCACATTTTCCATCCTGGTGAACGCCAATTGTTCATGTCTTTGTTCCTGTTTTATTGTCCTGTTGCCATCTTTATCTTGTCATTAGTTTTTACTTTCACGGGTGGTTGAGTTGAAGTAGAGATTCACTCAGTAAAATGTGACTTCAGTTTAGTCGAGTTTCACTCGAGTAAAATTCAACTCAGTTGATGTGTAAAGACTCGAATGTGACTCTCAGCACACTGATCTATTAATAGAATGATATAAATGACTCAAACACTGATTTCTATTACAATGATCATGAACCCAAAACCTTCTTTTCACCGACTTAAAAAAAAATCGAATTCGAGTCTGGAGTTTCTTCATCATTTATTCCTCTCTAAATGTTCTGCTTGATGTTGAACTGATGCTGAACCTACATTTACTTCATTACTGTTCATCACTGCCTCAACTCTGCTGTGGAATCTGAAGATTCTTGGTTCGCATGTAAGGAAAAGGGTTTGGCAGATGTTCATGTGGAAGAAGCACCTATGGCTGGAAAGGTCTACTTCCCAAAACTGGTCTGATTCCATCCCAAAATCTTGCTGCATCCATAGAGGAGAGTTCAACTACAAACATTTTCTTAACATGACAACATCTGTCGTTTACCTGAAATAATGGCTGGAAAAATAAATATAATGCTGGTGTGTGGATTCCTGGATCCCAGGTTTCTAACCCGTGTCCATGTGGGGTAACTTCTGAGTTATTGCAGCTAAAATAAAGTAAAATAACCAACTTTACATAAATAATCTCAAAACAGTCGTAATAATTTTACACAATCTGAATGAGATCAATAGTTTTTATGGCTGAAATCTTTCACTCTAAATCTTGGTACAAAACTCACTTAAAACTTGAAATAAAAAAAAAAGGAAAAATTCAATCTGAAGCACAATGAATCTCTCCGACTTTGTCCTCATCACGCGGTCCGATCTACTCCGAGATAAAGACCCAGATGTTCTCAACGTGTATTGGACCATTAATCCTCCACTCAGCGTGAAGATTTTCTCTCAGGTTCGGAGCCTCGGAGCCGTGCTGCAGTTAAAGGCCAGGATTTGTGGCTGCATGTTGGACAAACTGAATAAATGTCTCCGGTTCTCTATAAAACACAGGACGGTGGCGTGTGGCTCCGAGGTAGAAGACAGACTCTGATGTAAAGCGATGTGAGATGTAGGAGCTGAGAATCGAGCGAAAACGCTGGATGTGTTAAAGACGTTCACTTTAGCACTGAAATAAGATTTACACTCGACAGCTTTATAAAGGGTTCAGTGTGGTTCATATTTATATATTTATATACCACAATCCAATACTGCATTCTGATTGGTCAGAACCTGCTGATTCATTTTCTATTACGACAGACGAGAGAAAGATACAGAAAGATAGAGAGCGAGAGAGAGAGAGAGAGAGAGAGAGAGAGAGAGAGACAAGAGGAGAGAGAGACAGAGAGAGAGAGAGAGAGAAAGATAGAGACAAGATGGAGAGAGAGAGAGAGAGAGACAGAAAGTGAGAGAGACAGAGAGAGGGGTAGAGAGGTAGAAATAGAAAGAGAGAGAGCGACAAAGATAGACAGAGCTATGAGAGACTGAATGTGAGACAGAAGAAAGAAAGAAAGAAAGAAAGAAAGAAAGAAAGAAAGAAAGAAAGAAAGAAAGAAAGAAAGAAAGAAAGAAAGAGAGAGGGAGAGAGACAGGAAAAGAGAGAGACAGGAAAAGAGAGAGAGAGAGAGAGAGAGAGAGAGACATGTAAATAAACATATAAATACTGATTGATATGATTGATATAAAACTGTTCTGTTGTCTATGGCATCTATCCTGATGATTCCCTGATTTCCAGGTGTGGTTTCTGTCTGTTTCAGGATCATGCAGTACAATAACACGAGCCTCGTTTCACGCTGTGGGGTTTTATTATAACTGTTAAAATCATTTGTCTCATGGTGGAGTGTAAATACAGAGTACTGAGAGCAGGATGATAAAACACCTCACTGTACCACACACACACACACACACACACACACACACACACACACACACACACACACACTCTGTCGGGGAACCAATAAACTCTTATTGCCCTCTAGTGGATACAGTGTGGAAGTGCACCGTGATGCTCAGATTGAAGAGTTCAATGTGGACTTAAAGTGAACAATAAAAATACGGCTTGTGTTTGAGCTGTATGAAGTCCTCACTCTGCTCTGTGTGTGTGTGTGTGTGTGTGTGTGTGTGTGTGTGTGTGTGTGTGTGTATTGAACAAAAGTTTTAATATTTAAAGGAAGAGTTGATGCAAGAAGACAAGAGTCCTCTCAGAGTCATCTTTGTGCCAGGAGCAAGAGAGAGAGAAAAAAGAGAGAGGGAGGTAGAGAAAGAGAGAGAGACAGACAGAGAGAGAAAAAGAATGGAAGCAAGATGAAAATACACACATGCAGAACAAACGAACAAAAGAAAGAACGAAAGAGCGAGAAAGAAAGAAAGAAAAAGAAAGAAAGAAAGAAAGAAAGAGAGAGAGAGAGAGAGAGAGAGAGAGAGAGAGAGAGAGAGAGAGAAGGGGGTGTTAACCCTAAACTACTCCCTACTCCCCTATGGAAGTGCACTATAGTGTACGAGGCTCTGTGTGGTTTGGGACGGAGCCAGGCAGCTGGGACCCAGAGCTTTTCTCCTCTCAGTGTGTGTGTGTGTGTGTGGTGTTAAGTCTGGACTGGGATACAGAGGATCACTGCTGTGTGAGAATAAGGTAGGAAATAAGGACTCTGTGTGTGTGTGTGTGTGTGTGTGTGTGTGTGTGTGTGTGTGTGTGTGTGTGTGTGTGTGTGTGTGTGAGAGACGTCATAAAAATGTGTTAAATGTGCTGAAAAAGGGAATGGGCTCAAATGATTTCATTCATCACACACACACACACACACACACACACACACACAGGGTCAGGGCTGGAAAAAGAGCAGTGTGTGGGGACCTCATGGTAAAAAATAGAGTGGCTTTAACATGAGAGGTGCAGGTGTCTGAAATCAGTGGCGCACACACACACACACACACACACACACACACACACACACACACACACACACTGATTTTTCTTTGTAGAATTGTTATATATATAAATTCTAATTGATAATAATAATAATACCGATGTTTTCCAGAGGTTCGTGTGGTAGATGTTAAATGCTCATATCATGTCAGACATTAAGCCGGATTTATGAGACACTATGAAAGAATAAAAAACAACAACATGAGAATGAGACACCGGAGTAAAAGAATGAGGTATTAAGTTGAATAACATGAAATGAGATATTAAGGTGAAATAATAAGATAGTATATTAAAAAAAAAACAAGATAACCTGAAATAATGATAATAAGCAGAGGTTGAATAATGAGATGGTTAAATCTCATGAGATAGTTTAAAAAAAAACAAAAAAACAAGATACCTTGATATAACTAGCAGTAATGAGCTTATAATGAGCTTATAATGAGCTGAAGTTCAAATGATGATAGTATGTCTAAAAAACAAGATAACCTGAAATAATGAGATAATAAGCTGAATTTTAATTGATGAAATAGAACGCCATAAAAACAACAAAAAAACAAGATACCTTGAAATAATTAGCAGTAATGATCTTATAATGAGCTTAATCAGCTGAAGTTCAAATAATGATGGTATGTCTAAAAAACAAGATAACTTGAGGTAATGAGATAACATACTAAGGGTGATATGAGATAATGTGTAAAACCAAGATAATAAACTGAAATAATGAGATAGTATGGTAGATATATGTTGAGGTTATCATGAGGTTATGTTGAGACCCGAGTGCAAAACAAACAGCAACTGTATCCCTAAAGCCATTTAAGCAATGAGATATAATGAGATATTAATGAGACAGTACTCTAGAAAAACGTTCCAACTTGCGAATCAGGGCTTTGTTTGTAATAACACGAAGATAACCGTACACGAATCTAGAGCGGTTTAAACGTGTCCACCTGCACGACACGTCCAGACAAATCCTTCATGAACCCTCAGGAAGCCGTGTCAGAAAGATCACTCCTGATGACAGCGTGACTTTCACACGTCCTCCTATAGACCTCGGCTCCTCCCTCCCTGTACGTGTCTCAGCTGTCGTAGGCCGTTCCTCCCACGCCGTGGCTCAGGAGCATGAACGTGAACGTGGCTCAGGAGCGAGCAGCTGCTTCGCTTTCCGCCGTAGACGCAGCTGTAGAGACGTCGAACTGATGTCAGACGTGACCAGGTGTGTGTTCAGGACTGAACCATTCACAGTGTGTTAATCCTGGTCTATTTATAGGGAAAGTGAGAAGTAAAACACACACACACACACACACACACACACACGCACACATGCACACACACAGTAGGTGCGGTGAAACTAGAGGAAAATTATGAACAATGAAATGGAGTGATGAATGTGAACTTCATATATATGGATGGATGTCACATGACCTCACTTCCAGCTTCTCCTCAGTAGTTCCTTGTGCATCACAGGATTTACTTCAAGCTTCTGTTATTTGTTTTTAAGCTCTTAACGGCCGTCAGGTTCCTCATATCACTCCGCCCACTCCCGATGTTGGCCCTGTCCCAGAGGAGTTCAGATCGGATACTTTTACCCCGTCAATTTCCTGGGTTGAAGTGTAAAGCCACCAATGGCAGGGTTCCTCTGAACGCCATGGACTTATTGGCTTATCAGATGAGATCATTGGTGTATCTCTGCTCCTGAAATAAAATCATTTATGATTTCCCAGCTGTCTTGATCATTCAAATGTGCACCATGTTTACTAATAACTCATAAACACTCGGAGCGAAATATTCGACCTGGTGCAGCTCAGACACTCAAAATATTTTTACTAGCTGTCATTTCACATCCACGGCTTCTCTTCAGGATTCCGCGTAGCACACAGGAACGCAACCCAAGCCGGGAATGTTACAGGAACGCTCTCGCATCACGCAATGCCTTGGCACTTGTTATATTTACTCTCTTCGGAGGCAGGATGCTATTTTGACCAGACTGTTGCCAGAACGTTTCATCGTATATCACTGCCTGCTCGGGTTATTTCTACTGCAGGGGCTTTAAACGCAGATCGCCGCCGAGGGCTCGGGGAAAAGACAGCCATGGATTCCCCGTACCTGAGCTTTATTTCGAGTTTTGGTTCGGTGCATTTCTACGATTTTTTGACAGAGGAGCTCCTGTGATGACTTCCAGTCAGGTCATAGCCGTGTGGAAAGGTGTGTGTGTGTCGACTATAATGTGGAATAATGAGATTATAATCTGAGGGTGATATGATATAATATGTAAAAACTAAATAATACTTATAAGCTCAATTAATGAGATAGTATGTCCAGAAAAAACAAGATAATAAATGGAAATAATAAGATACTATGCTGTAGTTGAAATAATGAGATAGTATGTCCTTAAAAACACACAAGATAACTAGAAACAGAGATAATAAGCAGAGGGTAATATGAGATAACGTGTAAAAACACGATAATAACCAGAAATAATGAGATACTAAGCTGAAGCATTGAAATAATGAGATTGTATGTACTAAAAAACAAGATAACTTGAAATAATGAGATACTAAGCTCAAGTTGAAACAATGAGATAATAAGCTATGGTTAATATGAGATACGCAAAAACAAGAAGACTTTAAACAATGACATAATAAGCAGAGGGTAATATGAGATAATGTAAAAACAAGATAATAACCAGAAATATTAAGATACTAAGCAGACGTATTGAAATAATGATATGTACTAAAAACAAGATAACTTGAAATAATAAGAGTACACTGAGTTTGAAATAATGAGATACTAAGCTGAAGCATTGAAATAATGAGATTGTATGTACTAAAAACAAGATAACTTGAAATAATGAGATACTAAGCTCAAGTTGAAACAATGAGATAATAAGCTATGGTTAATATGAGATACGCAAAAACAAGAAGACTTTAAACAATGACATAATAAGCAGAGGGTAATATGAGATAATGTGTAAAAACAAGATAATAACCAGAAATAATGAGATACTAAGCTGAAGCATTGAAATAATATAGTATGTACTACAAACAAGATAACTTGAAATAATAAGAGTACACTGAGTTTGAAATAATGAGATCGTATGTACTAAAAACAAGATAACTTGAAATAATGAGATACTAAGCTCAAGTTGAAACAATGAGATAATAAGATATGGTTAATATGAGATATGCAAAAACAAGAAGACTTTAAACAATGAGATAATAAGCAGAGGGTAATATGAGATAATGTGTAAAAACAAGATAATAACCAGAAATATTAAGATACTAAGCAGACGTATTGAAATAATGATATGTACTAAAAACAAGATAACTTGAAATAATGAGATGCTAAGCTAAAGCTGAAATAAGTGTAGTTACTGGTCATGCTTACGTCATTTGTTTTTATTTCCTGGGTTAAATAACAACATCCAGTCACACGGCCAAAACAGATCAGACATCAGCTCACAGATTTGTGACTGTGTGCACCTCTGGGTGTGAATCACACTCTGTGTCTCCAAGCTAAAGACAGGGTCCTCGCTTTCCTCCAGGCTGACGGTGCTGAGAGCTTCACGATGTCATGATGATGGATTTCACCAGTCCTCAGGCTCTTACACACATTTTCACACATCTATATGGAAATGTAGGACTTTGATGTAAGGAACTGCTAAGTGTCCATCCCCAAGGACAGGACTAAATGTCCCCATCTGCACGATATGCTGGTTCTCCAGAACTGTTTCCTGTCTCCATCTCTGTTTACTCCTTATATTTACTGATCTTTATCTCCACTTGGTAGTTTATTCCATACATGATAAGAGGTTTAACAGGTCTGAACTGGTGCTGCTGGTCCCATAACTACTGCAGAGAAGAAACAAGAGGAGGAAGAAGGAATAATCGCTGCGAATTATCTTCGAACGTAATAAGTCTGTCAAGGACGGCGATTTCTCACCAAGAAGAAACAGATGCGCATCGACTCGGGTTACGGCTCGGGTTCTCATCTAGTTCTCTCTCATCAAGTTCTCAGGCTTTTCCCTCAGTGTAGAAAGCACAGTTTATACCAGCCCTGGTCTTTGGGTTGAGAACAAGTTGACCGCACATTTCTATCTGTAATATGTGATATTTCATCAAAATAAATGGCCATAATCCGATACATAATCCATCTATTCCTATGTGTTAAATAATAAAACTGTTTCCGTTCATCATAAGTACACTTTCTCTCTGAACATACACTTTTTACCCCGTCATGGCCTGTGGTATTGGAAAGTGTTACGATTTATTGAAATAGGAGAAAAAATCTGAGAAAAACAAGGAATTATGAGTGAAAATCTGTTTGTGAAAGTGATCTTGTACTCTGACGTTATTAGGTGTAGCCATAAACAGATAAAAAAAAAAATTCATGTCAATCAAAGCCAGAGAAAGAAGTCAAACTTGGAGATAAAATGGAGGACAGACAGGAAATGGTGAATAAATTCTCGTCTCAAGGGAGATTCAGGCTAAACGTCTGTCCTCTTAACTCCCTGCTATCTTTCTCTTTCTCTCTCTCTCTCTCTCTCTCTCTCTCTCTCTTGGTTCCTCACGTGCTCCTCGGTCAGTTTACATTATGCTTTCCAAAAGTCCAAGCAGAGAAACATCACGGCTGGAGACAGACGAGGAAAGTCTGAGGTGTAAAGTTTGTGCTGCTGCTTTTGTTCTTCAGAATCATGGAAATTATGGAAATTGTGTCTCTAAATAATGGACTAATGAAGACAGAGCTGAATCTTCGGACGCCATAAGACCCACTCAGGCCAAAATGGTAACGATATTCTGTACATCTGGGTCACGATTTCGGCTGCGTGTCTTAATAATCGTATAAAATATTCATGTCCTGTATATTACTTCTGCACTTTCATCATTGTGTTGGGTTTTAAATTTATGGGAGTTTTTTGAAGAGGTAATTCAGTGGGTTCAGTTTTGCAGGACTGAGAATGTTGAGGTATTCGGTCGTCTGGTAAATGTCCTGAAAGACACGGCAGTTGTGAGGACGGTGTTTATGCTGCTTAGCGACTCGGTAACACTTTGTCAAATGTCACTTGGTGATTGATGTTAACATGAACAAACCCAGTAATTTCTGTGTGTGTAGTAATTTACAGTCTCCTTGGTGGCTGAATGGCTTTAGGACTTTCATTCAGTTGAATGTTTGTCCAGTGCTGAAGTTGATTAATGGTTGTGTAGCATCAATTCAAAACATATTGCAGTTATTACTATTGAGAAATTTTAGATTGAGAATTAATTATTTCATTTTAATATAATTCATTTTATTAAGAAATACATTTCTGAGCATTATGTGGGTCTTTATGAGATAAATTAGATGCTCCGCTTGATATCTGATTACTATCTGATCTCTGATTTAATATGCAGTGATGTTTTGTAATTCAGTACTCTGGACTTTGATTTGGCCACGCCTCCTTTACAAAAAAAAAAAATGTCTAGAACATCTTGGCCACGACTCCGACAGTGAAACTGTCTGGCACAGCTAGGCCACGCCTCCTTTAATTCCTAGGCCATGCCTCCTTAAACGAAAATAACAGACACAAAAGCCATGCCTCCTTCAGCTAGGCCACACCTCCCTTACAGAACCTCTCTGGTATGGCTTGGCCACGCCTCCTACAGTATAAATGACAATAACTCCTATGTCATGCCTTTTTTAAACATTAAAATATGACACACCTCCTTCAGTAAAATTGAAAATTGCTAGGCTACACCTCCTATAACTACAATAACAGACATAAAAGCCACCTCTCCTTTGGTTAGGCTTCCCTTACTGAACATCTCTGGCACAACTAGGCCACGCCTCCTATAGTAAATCTGACAATTATTCCTATGCCATGACACTTTTAACTACAATAACAGATACAGAAGCCACGCCTCCGTCAGTGAAACTATTTGGCACAACTAGGCCAAAGTCTTAATTACTGAAACTCTTGGTATAGCTTGGCCACACCTCCTTTACTACAAATGACAGGCACAGCTAGGCCACGCCTTTTTTACTTATAATAACAGACACAGTAGAGATGGTCTGGCACAGCTAGGCTCTTCATCCATCACTAAAACTGACAAGAACTGCTAGACCACGCCTCCTTTACTTATAATAACAGCTATAAAAGCCACACCTCCTTCAAAGAAACTGCCCAACATAGCCATGCCATTGTTTAATACTAATAATAATAATATCATCATTCATTTTTACAATTTGGCCTAGTATGCAAGTAAAAATGCTAAGAAAACAAGAAAGGTTTGGCTAACAGGAAGCAGATTATTAGCAACTAGCTATAGTACAGGAATTTTCTCGCCTTTCCTATTAAAATGCTTCGTGAAGTAATGCATTTTTCTCTTTATTAATTAGTTTTAGCTTTAAGAGTGGCAGACAATGCTAATCACTGCCGAGCCTAACGAGAAACCCATACGCTTTGTGATTTTCTAATTAACGTGTATTTGTTAAAATAACAACAGGTTTTGCTAATACCTGCTGGTTTGATTAACCTCAGTGTGTGTGTGTAAGTGTAGGTGTGTGTGTTTGTGTGTTTGGAAAGAATCAGTCGACTGTGTTTAATGTAATTACATGCTTTTTACTGTTTACAGGCAAACCTGGAGCCCAATATGCTAATGTGAGGATTAAACAGACAGGAATGAAGGCGCAGTCGGCTTGAAGCAGTGAAGTAATTAAATAAGTAATTACATAATGGGAGGGGAAAAAACAAGTGAGGAAAATTTGAAAATGGATCATTCGAGAGATCTGACATTCAGGAAATATTCCGTAGATGTTAACTGAAGTCAATGTCCGGCGTTAAATCAGGATCTTTTCATATAGAACTAGAAGAGTGTATTTTGATCGATTATACCATGGAAAGCTGGTCTAATATCTTCATACTGAGAATTTATTTGATATTTCTATCCATTTATCAGGAGTTTGGTTCGGTGTTATCAGTGTTCATGTTAGCTGGAAGTTGAGGAACGGTTGCGATGATGGACGATGGAACATTTCCGCTGACAAAATCTCGATTCGTTTATCAGCAAGACAAGCTTCAGTCTGGGAAGATATGTGTGACATAAACACAGGAAACAGAATCATTTCCCAGCCTGGGACTCGGATACTTGTGTAAATGAAAGAGAGATCCTGATTTTAGCTGAAACTCTGGGAAGATAGAGATCATCTCTTTCATTTCTGGATTTGTTTTAGGCAGTTGTGAGAAAAATGCAGTAAATTGAGAATAGGCTAATGATGAACCAGTTCTACCAAGCAGGTGCTAATGATCATCCAGTTCATATGTAGGTTGAAACCCAGATACTGCTACTAAGGGTGGGGTTGTGGAAGACACTTTTATGTCAAAGGTCCTACACCATGACAAGACTGAGCATAGCAACAGGGGACAATGTAGTTCAGCAAGGACTTTCCTGATTTCAAAGTGGACCGAGGTTTCAAGATGTGCTTTTCAAGCTATTTTGCAGAAGCACAAAGAATTGGGCAAATTTGTGTAGGGTAGATGCAGTGATTGGCCAAGGAATCTTGATGCAGCAGATGAAAGGCACATCATGTCCAGCAATGCCATCAGCAAAGAACTGGTCGAAACCAGTGGGATTCAGGTATACCCACTTACTGCCAGGAGAAGTCTAGCCAGAAGAGACCTTCATGAAAGAATTGTGGCCAAAAGGCCAAACCGCCGACATGCAAATAAATCTAAGTGACTCAACAAAGTACAAAAAGGAATAGGGGGCAAAAAAAATGGCAGCAGGAGCTCAGAGTTAAAATCTAAAATATTTGTCTGTAGCAAAATACAGGTTTTTTTGATGAATTGCTGGAGAGTGGTACAATAATGAGTGTCTGCAAGTACCAGTGAAGCATGGTGGAGGTTTCTTGCAAGTATGGGGCTGCATTTCTGTGGAGTTCTGTTGAAGATTATTTAATGATGTCCTCAATGCTGAGAAATACAGGCAGATACTTCATGCAATACCATCAGGGAGGCGTCTGGTTGGCCCCAAAATTATTCAGCAGCAGCCAATACCATTGAGAGTTATCTTCAGCATAGAAAAGAATGAGTCCAGGAAGTGGTAGTTTTGCCCCCCACAGAGTCCTGATCTCAACGTCATGTAGTCTGTCTGGGATTATATGAAGAAGGATTTGAGAAGATCTGTGCTTCGTTCTCCAAGAGTCCCCACTAGGTCCTGGTCAATCACTTGTTTTGGTTGAAGGATGAGTCTGAGTGTCAGAGGTCACAAGTGTGAGCGCTTCATTAAGGTCTCTGTAGGCCGAGACGTGTCAGGTGTAGCAGAGACAGTAAGACAGCTGCAGCTAAATCAGGATACAGTGAAAACTGAGGCTGCCAGTCCACGCTGAACCGTCTGAAAATGCTCACATCATTCTACTGCTACTTTGTACAAATCTAAGAAGACTTGAACCACTTTTATTTTCTTTCGGTTCGACCCGACGACGTTCGAGGAAAAGCTAATTTAATTCACAGCGTAGCAGAAGTTAATTGACTAATAGAAAAAATATTTTATATCCTGTTATTTTGGCAATATTTCTTAAGCTGGTTGGTGAACAGCAATTGATTTTTGCCACAGATTCTGTTTCAGACTCGGGTCTGGCAACTGAATGATTCAGCGATGATGCAACCTCTTCTCAGTTTTAAGAAATACGATAAAGTATATAAAATTGAGCATGTTTACTGTAACACTCATTGTAAGCAGTAAAGAACCACTCGGCCACTTTGTCCTTAATGGATATGTGGATCCAATTCTTTGGAACTTCTAAACTTCAATGATGAACGAGAGATGGCAGATGGGCTAAATTAAGACCTTGCTAAAACAAGCAGGTCTGGGTCAAAAGGCCAGGAATCACTGGGATTCAGCGGGAATGTGAAATTGCAGACTCTTTCAAGTCGTTCAAAGAAGACCAGCAGAATTATTCAAAGGAAGGATTTGAAGTATTAATATAGCATTTCATCTGCTCTGGGTAATGTAATGCTGGTTACCTCTGTTTTTAATACTCACATAACGTCTACAAGGTGTCAGTAATCAGCATCCATATATCTTCGATTGCTGGTAGTTATGCCGGACATATAAATATAAATGTAAATAGTTTAAACCATGCAAATCCTCACACTGTCCATATTTCAGCGTTGAATTAGCCATTCTGCCATTCTGACTCCAACAAGGCGATATTTCCACAAATTTCATTGTTCAGTGAAACAAAAATAATATTTAGGTCCATAACACTTTGAAGGTGCTGCCACAAGTGTAAAAGAGGCAGGGATTCATTTCTTCTTTATTGAAACTCAGATGCCAGGAAAGACTAAACTTGTAATCCCTTGCTGGAAAGCTTCGAGCCATCCACTTTGAAGGATCATGGTAAGATTTGGGAACAAATTTCTTGATGGACAATTGACCATGGTCTTTTCCTGTGGTCTGCAGGTCATTTGTAATCTCAGCCATCGGTTTTTTTACTGAACAAGCAAAACCGAAGACCAAACATGAAACCCAGGCCTCATTTATCGAGCAGATTTGCACGTAAAACTGTTCTACTCATAGACTAGGATTTACTCGTTTATGTTTTGTATATTTAGACCTGCTACTGAATAAAACTAATGCCAAGGGGTTTGAAATGAGCTCGCACTGGTTCCAAACAATTGCTGATGCCCCGTGGTCACCAACTCCTACTGTAGTCACAAAACTTCCCCTTTCCCCTTTCCCCGCCACCCGGTATACAACAACATACTTGGGAAGTTTCGCTCAAGGGCCCAAATATGTCTTTCTTTACCTACTGTCCTTCAAATGAACAAAACTTATATATCTCAATATTTTTGAAGAGTTTCTATACACCTTTTTTTCAGGTGTTCAAAACGACTTGCGTTTATATATTTTACTCTGAGTAAATTTTAAATGAGCTGATTTTTACTTGAGTAGATCTTTACACCGGTAACTTTACTTGTACTTAAGTACAATACTTATACTTAACAGTACTTTTACTTGAATAGAATATTTTATTACTCTTTCCACCTCTCTTTAATTAAACATGTGAATGATCTATTCCATATGATCACCCATTGATGAAAACTTTTGTCATGTGTTTTGGCTGCAGAACCCAGAATCCCTGGACTCATCCATCCAGAGCTCCCTGTCAGCTCTCTACCCTCCCTTTGAGGCCACAGCTCCGGCCGTCTTGAGCCAGCTATTGCATGTCACTGAGGGTCGTTATGGCGGCGATTCCCTTCAGTTCCTAACTGACTTTCTGATCCCAGCCAGGAGACTCCTGGAGAGGGTGCGCCAGGAAACTTGTGTGAGTGTTAAAATAAAATGCACAGTAGATGTAATTATCATTCCTTTTGGGTAAGATCATAAGCATGAACATAATAAAATGAGCAAAAATGAACACGTGAAAATGATTACATAAAACTGCATGAAGTAATAAGTTGTTAGGAAAGTGTATTACTGTTTTATTTCTTTTATACCACAGCCAAATCAATGCTAATTCAAAAACAATTAATACCTCCTTGCTTTCTGAATATGCCTTCCATAAATAAGCAGAACATGATCTGACTTTGCACACCTCCTCGGGAGCAAAGATCAGTTGCATACCTCTAACAGTAGAGCATTCCTTCACACGAATGGTGGAAAAACATCTATGTGTCAAGCTCATAATTATTGATTATTTCTATAATAATATAAGTTATTAATTTTTTTGCTGGCTATACTAAAATTGCATGAATGTATCAGGGAAATTTCATGTTTCTTGGTTTCAAGTGAAAGTTTGGAAGCAACTATGTCTGCTCTAGTCACATGAGCAGCTTCTCAGATATCTGGCCCCCCCAAAAAAAACGACTCTTACTGAACCTCATTTGTTTGTTTTTATACAATTAGAAATCAGAGATGGACGAAGTACACAAACCATGTAGTAGTAAAAGTAGAGATTCACTCTGTAAAATGTTTTATCACAAGATTCTTTACTTATTCACCTCAGTTTATGTGAAAAGACTCGAATGTGAGTCTCAGCACACTGATCTATTAATAGAATGATATTAATGAATCAAACACTGATTGATTTCTTTTACAATGATCATGAGCCCAAAATCTTATAAAAATCACACTAAAAGGCTGCGGGTGTGGTGGTGAGTTCGAGTCTGGAGTTTCTTCATCATTTAATCCTCTCTAAATGTTCTGCTTGATGTTGAACTGATGCTGAACTCTATGTTGGCGATCAGTAGATACACCAAGCGCCAATCAGAACACGTGTAAAACAAAGCGTGTGCTCGACCCTGATTGGTGGAAATAAAAAAGAACGACTGATTTCTCAAAATGTAGTGAGTTTGAAATGTAGTGAAGTTACAGTAAAAGTCTCCCCAAATGGAAACACTTCAGTAAAGTACAGATACATGAAAAAGCGACTTAAGTACAGTAACCAATTACATTTACTTCTTTACTGTCCATCGCTGTTAGAAATAAATTAATAAAGCATTCCTGTATTTTCCAGGTAATGCAAACATGTCCATATACTGTAGCATGAACTAAAGCATTATCAGGGAATTCCTCTTTAGATTTCTTTTTCTTTTGGATAGGAGCCGTATTCTGACTTGGCGTTCCATTGTGCCGGCTGGCCACTGTGCCTGTACGACCACATTGTAATCCATCTTGCCCCTATCAACCCACTGCTGCTCTCCTTTGAAGACTTTTACCTACAGGTGGTGCCGTTTGAGAAGCAAGCAGCCCGTCTTGTGGTTCGAAGCCTGTTAGAAGAAGACCAGGATGAATTGGAAGAAACTCCAATACCAGAGAACTCATTTAGTCGTATCTTTACAGAGGACTGGTTAGAAGAGCTCAATATAGGCAGACATGGAAGGCTTCTCAGTCACTGTGTGCTGGCTAATGAGAACTGCATAGTGAAGGTGCCTTGGGAACAGGTGGTCTACCCAGAGACTGAGGACCAGCCACAGTACATGGATTCTTTCAACGAAGAGGAACCTTTGAGTGGACCTTCCTGGCAGGGTTATTCGGTTGAGACTAGGATCTGCCCTGCTAAGGATGGTATTGCAGTGTCTTTGTGCTTGGTTGACAGCTCCAAACAGAGTGAGATAAATCAAGCTATGTCTGGTGTGAGGCCACTCGGCTGGGTGTCTCCTAATACTTGGGATAGTCGCAGTATTGTTGATGAGGATGTAAATGATATGGAGCCTATCAAAGTGAAGGGTGATTTAGGAGATTCATCGACCTGTGTCCAACCTAAAACATGTTTGCTAAGGCCGCATAGGGTCACGGCTCCTGGTGGCCATGATCATACAGCTCATAATCGTCCCACCTGTGGACGTACTGTAAGGTTTGCTGAGCAGCCTTGCACTCCTTGCTTGAGGAGGAAGCATGGACAGGGTACCAAGAACCAAGAATGCCGATACAAGGAGTATTGCAGGGAAGAACAATGTTCTATTAGAACTGAATCCAGGCCAAAAGAAGATGTCCTCTCTGATAGAACGGCGAGGACAGACCATCTTCACAAACCAGTCCAAACACAGTTTACACAGATACAACCAATAGGTCATAACTCCAATAGAGATAATTCTCAGGGTATCTTTGATGACACAACAGCGCAACCATCCCCAAGCATGGTTGAAACAGAATCAGAGAAGTGTTTCATTGCTGTCCATGGATACCCCAGTGAGGTAACAGAAATGCCCCCAATGTTACATGTAGCTCATGGAAAAAAGAACACTTCTTATGGACTTGTTTCACCAAAGTTAAACAGACGAAAGCCACCAATGCAAGGTAAGAACTATTCAAGGTTCTTTAAAGGTTCTTCCCTGTTTTATTAATATTATGTTAACTATTGATCAAACTTGTCATTAGCTTGAAAGAATAATAGAAGTGGATTTTCATGTTGTACAAATTGCGCACACACACGTCAACTCTTTTTAAATATTTTCTCTAGAAACAGCTCAGATCCATACAGATCTTTCTGCTAAGGCATATTACACAAATAAAACCACAGCCTTAAACTATCCTGACATAAAAAAGGCTGGAAAGAGATCACCATTCCCAACTCCCACAAAATCAGAAACCTGCCTCCTGCAAGCAGGACTTTCATGTCTTACAGGTAACTCCCAGTAAATAAAATCAAAATGAGCATTAAACAAAGACTTAGATCAGACATTCAAGCACATTTACAAATATTTTAGTTTGCCCCGTTGTTTAGTGTCCCAATCTGATGCCTGTAACTTGGTGTCCCCTCCTCAGGTGGTAGAGATCGCTCGAACAGAGTAGTAGTGGAGGTTTATGGTGATCACCAGCACTGGGGGTCTCCACTGCTGTCCAGCCTGGTGCTCTGTAAACTTCTACTTTACTTCCACACTATTATTAGGTATGGAAAAAGATTACCTAACTGGTCTTCAAAGGTTTACAAAACTTTAAACAAGCAAAACCTACATACAGTATGTTCCCACAGGAGGGAGGAGAGAGGGTACGGAATGACCGTCGTGTATGACGGTCGTAAGGTTCCTCCACACCCAGAATTCCTTGAAGCTCTTCAGATGGTGCAGGTAGGTTCTTGTCTATTCAAGTCTGTTAGCTTTAAACAGCTCCTTGAGCTAGCTTTTACTGCTTTTATGAAAACCATTTCAAAATATAGTCTTTGTACTAGCAACTAACTTATTGCAACATCAGGTATGTTCAACAGATTCAGATTGCTGTCTATTTACTGGAATTCTACTCCATTATGCAAAAACCTTATCGTACATTTTGGCACGTTATTAATATTTTCCAACTTAGTCTTTATTAAGCATAATAAGAATCAGGTTTCTTTGCTATAAACCTCTAAATATAAAAATCATCACCTCAAGGACTTTCTTTTTTTTTTTACATTCCAGCTGTATTAAATAAAGTTCACTGTTTCAGAGAATCTTCTTTGGTTCTGGGTAAAAATTCTGCCCTTGGTGTTTTTCTTTAAATTATTTAGGAGCAGGAGACAAAAGCGATCCACTGTGTGCTACTGCTTGTCAGTAAGGAGAAAAGTTACAGCCCTAAAAAAGGCCCTGGATACATGGTTCGGGACTTTTTCCACATTGAGACACAATTAAATTCAAACAATGAATCAGAAAGTCAATAAATAAAAGCATTATAAAGCAGTATACATAGAGACATGCTAACTCCTAAATCCTGTTTTACATTATTAATGTAGGAGGTCGTGACATCCTTCAAAGCTCTCAACAGATATATCGAGTACAGCCAGCTGAGCCCGGGCCTGGATGGCACGTTTCTTTACAGTCACAGGAACTGGCTGCACCTTCATCAAGTTAGTCTGATCGCCAGCATCATAAATTATATCAGATATAAAATTAATTTTTTTATTATTATTTCTTTTGTTATTGTACAACTGTACCAGATACTAATGATGTTTGATTTACAGGAACTCTATCCGTTTGTGTTCACCCTCAAGGAAGCAACATGTTTGCTTCTAGAAGCCCTCAGGAAGTTAGAAGGTGTCCATAAAATAGACACCGCTCAGGTATTATGCAAATCATGCAAACCACCCCGATGTTGATTATTTACTTATGAGTGCTAACAAAATTCACTGAGGTGTACAGATGTTTTGTGTATGGGCGTGATGCAAAAATGTGTAGTTTTGTATGATGTAGAATAATTTTCACTAGCCTTTTCTCAACCACTTTTATTTCTGTCTTTAAGGATGTACAGCAGTGTATTAATGACCAACGGGTTCTAATGGAGGACGTGCTTGAGGACACCCACTTGGTTATGTTACAAAGGGAAGGTGGGCCCCTGTTGGCCAGGTTGAGATGGGAGAGCGATGTAAGAGCAGCACACTACGAGACAAGCTGGTAATGCTAACATGCTAATCTATGAAAGCGTATCTAAGGAGCCCATTCTAATATGTTAACAGGGATTCACTAGTATACAGGCACGTCAAAACCATTCAACATGCTTTAACATACACCGTTATGGCAGAATATTGTGTTGGTCCCCCTTTTTGCTGCTAAAACAGTCCTGACCTGTTGAGCATTAACAGCATGAACTTCAGCAGTTTGAGCTACAGGAACTTGTCTGTTAGATCGGACCACACGGACCAGCCTTCGATCCCCACGTGCATTAATTATCCTCGGCTGCCCACGACCCTGTCGCTGGTTCACCACTGTTTTTTCCTTGGAGCACTTTTGATAGATACTGACCACTGCAGACCAGGAACATCCCACAAGAGCTGCAGTTTTGGAGATGCTCTGATCCAGTCATCTAGACGTCTCAAATTCTTACACTCGCCCATTTTTCCTGCTTCTAACATCAACTTTGAGGACAAAATGTTCACTTGCTGCCTAATAAATAAATCTACCAACTAACAGGTGCCATGATGAAGATCATCAGTGTTCTTCACTTCATCGCTAACAAAATTGTTATGTCATAACTGTAATGCAGGGCGCTGTAATAGCATGTCTCTAAATGTATAACAAATATTAAATATTATAAATGATCTCTGGTCTGCTCTTCCAGTAATGTCATGGATACCATAGAGTCCCTTTACAATGAGTTAGAGGAACACATCCATGTGCTGGTGCAAAGGTCCAACATTTTATTCCAGCACCTTGGCTTCTTGCTACATCTCAGACAAATGGAATCAAGGTTCTTGGAGGTATCCAAACACACTCATAAATATAGCTTACTTACATTCACTCTTTTGGTGCTCTTGTTATATCCATACACAGTTTTGTGATTTTGAACAGAATCCTCACTGTGTACATTTTAAAATATAGTCATCCCAAGCCCAGAACCTGTATCGGCTTTTTTCAGATAAAAGAGTGGTTTGATGTGGAGGGAGAAAGACGGATTCTCGAAGCAGAATCCACACAGGAACCGAACAGGAGCTTTGAGGAGATTCTGCAATGCTTAACCGCTGTCCTCTCTGAAGCTAATGTAATCACTCATCCCTTCCACTCAATCCAGATTAATTATATAAAAAGAAAACAAGACAAAGACATGAAGTCGATATATATTATTTTCTACCATGGTTTACCCTTGATGAATTAAATTTTTTTCTCAGGAACATAAGCTTCAGGCGATGATGTTACTTAATGAAGCAGAAAGCATCCAGGGACCAAATTATCCAGAGACAGAAGTGTTCCACATAATGATATCCACATTTAAATCCAACTTGTCTGAATTCCTGTCTGAAGCAGAGCAGTACTGTGATGAACTAAAGACTATGCTGAATGTGTGCCATTTCTGCGAGAGGGTAAGTTTTCATTGTTTTTCAACCAAACCGACATATTTCACTTTGGAGTTTGAATTAATCAAGAAATCGCTTTTAGGTCAAGCTTCTCCAGGGTAGACCCCTGGCGGGGCTGTTTTCTTAATCCCCCTCCCGTCCTCTCCCACTGAATTTTTGACCATTACTGTCCGCTCGCGAGATTTTTGTGTCCAGTCCGGTCCACTCCCGAAAACATTCTCTCACAGTTTATAAAGATTGTGTAAAAATGTACACAAACGTTAGGGCTATGATCAACTTACATAATGATAACGGACAAACGTTGGACTTGCAGTGTTTCGTTTTTTTGTGACGTAAATAACCGTATCAAATGGGTCAATGCAAATCGCGGGACTGCAGATGGTGGGACTTGCGGTTTATTTGTTGGACTGCCCACTACAAAGGTAAAACTGCCTGCCCAGGCAAGATTTGTATTGGGTCCCAAGGGTATTGTATTGGGTACTCCGAGGAGCACAACAATTTTTTGAAAATGTTGGTTGGACAATCTATTGATAAATGATTCAGTAAATCTATTGATGTCATTCAAATTCATTAGAGAATAGACGGAAGATTAGGGGTCAAAACAAGTGAACCAAGTCAGACAATAAATTGACAAGTATCCTTTTTATGGGCCTAGTTGGAATTCACAGGACTGTTGCTATAATCTAATCGGAATATTCCCTTCTTACACTCACAGGCAACAGTGGTGGCCATAGACTGCTCTCAGCAATTAGAACAAGAGAGACTGCAGTGCATGACTCATCGAGAGAAATGGGCTGCTCTTCAAGGATGCCATGAAAAGCTCAGCCAGTTTTCCCCTGAACACTTCCAGGAGGCAAAGAACCAGTCCTGCTCTCTGCAGAACCCCTGGGGGAGGAAGGTATGGAACATGACTTGGCTAAGGTGTCAGGAGGTCAGTCGACAGCTGGAGGACACCTTGCAGGAATTGGAACAAGATCAGCATCTTTCAGTACCTGTATCTTCACAATATGATGGGCATAGTAATGCAGGGCAGGAAAGCACTGATGGAGAGCCAATACTTCCACAACCTGACACACATCAGAACCCACCGGAATGCCCAGAAGTCAAGGTCCGGCACAACCGAGACAGTATCCATGGCACAGTGACCTGCTTTAACATCAGTTTCAGACAGTCCCGTAAAGGATGTAAAGGGGCCAAAATGGCTCCAGCTGCAGATCTTGAGCAGAAGTCACCCAGAAAAACAGCCCATGACCACAAGCAGACACAACCAGTCGCAGGATCAGACACAGTTGGTTGTCAGTGGTTCAGTTGGCACCACAACTCCAGCAAGGAGGATCCTTCTTTAGCTTCCAGTTCGTTCAAGATTCAGATTCTACCATCTACCTTTACTGAATCTAAATCCTCACCATCCATATCCTCTAGTTCCCAAATCTCAGGACTTACCTACTCTGGAACTCAGACCTCGGTCGTGCAAAACCCAATCCCACGTTCTGGAAACTTCTCTTTGGAAAGTTTGGGCTGTGAAGCAAGGCACCCTGAAAATACTTCCCACTCTGAAGAGACCGCTAGACGGGGCAACGAGGCAGCAAACACCCTGTCTAGTCCTGACATGGAAAGCAGAACTGTGTAAGATATTACAATAATGTTGCTATGTTGTTACATATTCATTGCTTGAGATTACAGTGGATGAATGCATTCAGGTTAAGTGGCATCAAAATGACGGTCCAGTTTTTACATTTATAGATAAAAGAAATTTAATTACAAAGCATGGATTTTCAACAAATCTTAAATTAGCTCACTAGTCAATCTTTACATGTTGCCAATACAGATCCACATCCACAAGTTCTACTTTTCCACCTGCGTTCACATTTTTGCCTCATTTCACAGAAGAGATCTCTTGAAATGTTCTCCCATGTTCTCCCACAGGAAGCCGCAGTGCATCTTGGAGGAATTGTTGGTGACAGAACTGGAGTATGTACGATCTCTGGCTTACATCCTGACTCATTACCTCCCCCTGCTGGCCCAGCCAGATGTCCCTCCAGATCTCAGAGGCCAGCGTGGAAGGATCTTTGGGAACCTAGAGAAACTATATGACTTCCACTGCCATTACTTCCTGCAGGAGCTTGAGGCTTGCCGGGCTGAACCACTTCGGGTGGGCCGCTGCTTTCTCAGACACGTGAGTTCCTAAGACTCTAATATTGCGCTAACATTTTGTGATACTGTCACATTTTCTACAAGAATCACAATAAGAAATAATGACGTGTTTATTGTTTATGTCATGTTTGCAGAGAGATAATTTTGGGCTGTATGCTCTGTACAGCAAGAACAAGCCTCAGTCAGATGCTCTGATCCAACAGCACAAGTTCTTCAAGGTGAGAAATGGCGATGACAAAGCAAGGGTGGATTTATCGGGGTGGCACAGGGTGGCAACTTCCACACTAAGGGAAATCATTCCCACCCCATCGGTCACCCCAGCACTGGTATCCCAATGTATAAAATATACATTTAATCAGATTCCTCAAACAAATTTTACAGTTGAGGCAATTCAATATAACAACAAAAAAAAAAACATACCCGTAAATAATGCCAAGAAGATGAACTGCTTTGTTTTAGTGAAACTAACACATTCAATGCAACCCGCCTGATCACAAACAAATGACTCGATCCGACTTGAAGCATTGACGAATCGATGTATTCGTATTTGTATAAATATACCTGTAAGTACATTCTATATTATTATAGGTCATTTTGATGAGATCTTCACGTGTTTTAATGACTTCACGTGTATTAATGACTCTATTAATGAACTATTTTTAATAATATGTTGGTCCATAATTTAGTCTTCTGGATTGTCAGAACTTTCAAGATCTGCCCGTATGACAAGGACATTTAAGAAGTTTATCCCCTATCCTTTGCATATAAATGAACAAATAAAAGATACTATGAAGTATGCTAGATTTTATGCTAATTTAACGCTAACTTAGAATAGTTTACCACTAATGTTTTGTGTAAGTTCAGACAGCTCTGGCTTCTCCAATGGCATTCAAGCATTTCAGACTAGGAAGGTCTTTTTGGGATTGTGGCTATAAAAGGCATTGCAGCAAATCCTTTCTGTGATTGGGTTCTTAAAAATACTTTCGAAAAAAAAATCGCACATTTTCTACAGATTTCGTTTTTTTTTATTTCTGCATGCAGCGTAAGCAGCTGGAGCTGGAAGACAGCATGGATCTCTCCTCCTACCTGCTGAAGCCTGTGCAGAGGATCAGTAAGTACAGCCTGCTGCTGCAGGAGATGCTGGAGGAATGTGGAGCAGCGCATGAAGCAGAGCGGCTGGAGATCCACGGTGCTGCCGAGGTGGTCCGATTCCAGCTACGCCACGGAAACGACCTGCTCACAATGGACGCCATCCAGGACTGCGATGTGAGTAAGATGAATGAAAGCAACTCTCATGAGAAAACGAGAGTATGTTCACAACTCTGGACCTGATGTTTGTCTTCAGGTGAACCTGCAAGAACAAGGCCAGTTATTTCGGCAAGACGAATTCTACGTGACATTTCACAAGAAGCGTTCTTTGCGCCGAGTGTTTCTATTTCAGGACCTGATTCTCTTCACCAAGACGAAGAAAACCCACCGTGGTGATGATGTGTATGTCTACAAACAGTCCTTTAAGGTACTTTGGTACTTGGTGACACTTTCATTTAAAATGTAACTCTTCCAAGATTACAGGCTTGTTTATTACATTTTGTTCCACTTGTGATTGATCAATTCAAAATAGACATGTGACATTGGACTCACCCAGAACTGTGGACAGAGGGGTTTGTGCTTTGAGATCTGGTTCAGAAGAAGAAGAGCCCAGGACACTTATACGCTTCAGGCGGAGAGACAGGACCTTAAAGAGGCCTGGACTGCAGACCTGGAGCACATTCTGTGGGAACAGGCCCTGAAGAACAGAGGTGAGATACAAAGAAAAAGAGAGAGAGAGAGAGAGAGAGAGAGAGAAGAAGAGGAGAGAAAGAGATTGAACTGTAAATAATTTTACTAATGGATTTATTTGCAGAGTTGCGGAGACAGGAACAGGTGTTTATGGGAATGGGTGTTAAACCATTCATGAAAATTCAACCTAAAGAAGAAGCCGTGCATGACAGAACCCTCACCTGCTTCCTGCAAGAAGGAGGTATTACTCTATTAATCTGTGGTTTATGATCAAAACAAATCTTTTTTGCTAGTACTTGAAGCATTTGAAGATTGCCAGCTTGAACACCTCCTCGATCTGGTGCCACTTCTTCTACATCAATTGATGCAATTATGAATAATTGTATAGAGTAATACAGGTCTATAACGCAAATGCTAATCAGATGCTAATCGTGTCTAATCGTGATTATGTCAATTGTTGCACTAATCCTGTAAGCATCTATTACACTTCTATACTTCAGAAGGTTTTGGTGCAGTGGGTTTTTTATTATTATTAATTTTTTTTATAGAGATTGAAGAATTAAAATCACAGAATCTCACCGCATCCAGACTTCAGAGCGACATGCCGCTGCCACGGCCGGAATCGATCGGCTCAACCTCAGGCAGCCAATCATCTTCCTCCTCTGGACGAGGCTCTTTGTCTCCTAGCGGGTTCCGTGAAAGCCAGGTGCATGAAAGCGGCCATGGAAGTCAGATACCTCCGATCAGCCATCCGAACATTAACCAAGGTACATCATCATCATCATCATCATGTTGAGAAAGAAAAAAAATTGAACTTTCGCTGTACTTGGCCAAGTCAACACAGGTATCTCATATTGTCTTGATGTTTGAAGTAAAGGAATAACTATACACACACAGACAAGGTGGTATCAAAAAAGTTTTGAGAGTCGATCTGTTTACAAAAAAGTACTTTATTTTCCTGTTTTTACACATTATAATCTTCAAAATAGTCCTTTTGCACAGCAATACATCGCTCCAAGTGTTCTTCTGGAAGGTATCCTGAAAAGCTTTTCGAAGCGTGTTAAGCACCTTCTGGGGACCTTTGAACTTCATCTTCGGAAAGAGGGTGAAGCCCGCAGTAGCCAATTTCGGGAAGTAGGGTGGGTAAGGAGACGAAATCGTGTGAATTGTTCTCAAATGATCAACATGCACGAGCTGCTGTGCAGACTTTTTCGGAGGTTGAGCTCGTTTAAGGTCTTCCTGATCTTTTGCTGCTGCTCGAAACACCTCGAACGACTCGTTACAGCGTCACCGTATGTCAAATGCATTTCATTTCAGACGTCTCTGTGGCAGATTTGCTCAGAATTACACATCTGTTTTTTGGTCCGACTTGCTGTCTGTGAAGAAATCGCAGACGTGGTAACGCACATGGGTCAGAACAGCACCAGTCTGCAGTTTGTCAGTCTCGAAACTTTGTGATACCATATTGTGTGTTTATTCTGTATGCAAATAAAAACAGGCATCTGAATGGACGCTAAGCCAAAGAGTGAATCATTATTTCTCCTCCCTCTGTTTCTCTTCCTGAAGTGAGCAGCACCGAGGCTCCAGGTCGATACAGCTCACGCCTGTGTGGTAGCCCGGGTTCCTGCAGTGGTCCAGGAGGGAGGTTTGCGGCACCTGCTGGTCCCCAGCACACTTCTCCTGCTCTGTCCCGGAAAAAAGGCCTTGGCGGCAGCACACGCAAAACACACACCTCGTATGCAGCAAAATGTTAGAGAACAGATTTGCTCTTAACACGATTCAATTTCTTCTGAAATGCGTCTTCATTAATATATTAAATCCTGTACAATTTATAGAGAGCCTTAAATATCAAAGATTATAAGATACAGACGTGGACAAAATTCCAAAAATTCTTAATGGTTTATTCCAGATCAGCTTTAGATTTCTGATTTAACACAATATAAAAACAAATGAAAATAACATGGACAAAAATGATGGCACCCTTAGCCTAATATTAACCCCTTAAAGGTGATCATGAGAAACGAGCGAGTTCTGTAGCTCTCACTGAGACTTCTGCACCTGTCTACAGGTAATCTGGCCCACTCTTCATGAACACACTGCTACAGTGGTCTCATGTTTGAAAGGTACCTTCTACAGACTGCACATTTCAACTCTTCCCATAGATGTTGGATAGAATTTGGACCAGAGCTCATTAAGAATAGTGCAGTGTTTTGTTCTTGGCTATTCTTGGATGCTGAGTTGTAGGTTTTGGGTCAGTATCCCGTTGGAGGACTCGTGAGCTGTAACTGAGACGGAGCTTTCTGATGCCCTGCAGTACATTTCGCTCCAGAATGGCTTTGGTTGTCATGGGATTTCTTTGTGGCCTGCACAGGACCAAGGCTCCCCAAACCAAAGCAAAGCCCCAAAATATAATTAGGTTTTTTCTATGCTTCTTGTGAACATACAGTCGATGTGCCTCACATAAAAAAAAAAAAAAAAAAAGGGTTTTGTCTCATCTGTATTCTCTTAGATGAATCACAACTTGTCACTATGCATTATAGCAAATTTTCAAGAAAACCTTTACTTTGAAACATCACTATAATACAATATATAAATAATATAATAATATATTTCTGTTTTCGGGGACACCAACTCATTTGTCCTCACCTGTAATAATTGTTTTATATTTAGCCTTTTGAGACGCAACATTCACTTAGTAAACCTTAAAAACATTTTCATAATGATTCAAAATTTCAATCATTCAAATTTGTTAAGATAAAAATGCGTGTTAAATCTAAATTCTTTTACCAAATATAAATCGCACACAAGAATACAAAAACAAACAGCAGACCTGAAGTACCTTTCCCTCATTTTGTACCTTCTTAAAGTTTTGGCACCCATATACTGTCTAAATATGTGAAGTATATTGTCCTGACTGAAAAAGCAGTTATTTCTAATTTGCTCTCAGCTGTTTTAGAAGTCTGCGTTCCCTCAATTGCATCCTGTTTGCATCCGTGCGGAATTGATACTGTAAATGTTACACGTAATATCAATTCGTCATACATGATACACCATCATAGGCAAAAACAATGAATGAATTTTCACACTTTTAAACAACAAAAAGCATTGATTAAGATAAGATATACCTTTATCCGTCCCACAGTGGAAAAATTTCTGAAATGTATATGTTAATTTAGTGAATTATTATTCATTTATATATAAATTAATATAATTCATATTCAATCATATCCTACAATCGTATTTAATGCTGGAAAATCTTTTCTCACCGAGTAAACACTGTACAAATGGAAGTACTGTTTCACGAACACCGTATATTTTTTTTCCAAACAAAGCCTGTAGTATATGTCGACGCATTTTATGATGCAGCAACTATTTTTTAAAAACCTTTTTTTTATTGGAATAAAAAAATACAAATAAAAAAGCAGTGTAAATTAATCTTGTATAGCATAATTTTCTGCATGTGTATAATTTAATAGAGGTGCTGAACACAATCACATTTATTTCCTCAATATTACTACAATAATAAAGTCAAAATATATCTTTATAAAAATTCTAAAATAAAAAATTGTGTTATTGGGAAAATGAGTTTCTTTATATTCATGAATATGTGCTACAGAGTGTTTATTTTATTTAAAAAAAAAAAGTAATAAATGAAGCCATTTAGACATCACACATTAAGTCAAAATGGACAAGTAAAAGTTTCTCAATGATCCACATGGAAATTTGAAGTTCAATTTGATGATGTAACAGTTACCTGGTCTAGGAATGTTTCCTCAGTACAACATCACTTCAACATACTGTACACTTGTTAAACATTTCTATATTGTTTGCTGATGAGACATTGAGCAGCAGGAACACCAGAACAGGTAAAAAGTGTTTGTCTGTTACACAATCTGTACACTTTCTGACTTTTCCATCCATTTGTGTATTGGATGTCTTTGGATGCATTCACGTGAAATTCTCCCTTCACTTGAACTGAGAAACCCAAACCTGTTCCAGCATGACAATGTTCCTGTGCACAAATCCAGCTCCATGAAGATCTGCTTTTCATGGGTTCGAGTGGAAGATATCCTACTGTTGGAACGCTGACTGCACCCCAAGCCTCCTCACCTCTCCTACATCAGTACCTGACTTTACTAACACCCTTGTAGCTGAATGAATCTCACACAAATTTCCATAAAATCCAGAAGAACATCTTCCCAGAAGAGTGGTGCCTATTATAAAAGCAAATGGGGACTTCATGTGAAATGGGATGTTCAAAAAGAAGATCATACCAATCCTATGCTCAGGTGTCCACAAACATTTGTCCATATCATGTATATTCCTGTTCGTCATTCCTGCACGGCCATAGCTGCCATAAATAAAAACATCTAACGGTGGTGTGCGATGGTAAAATTAGCTAAGACATAAATAACCCTCTTGTGACCCCTGCCATTGCTGCCTGACACACACACACACACACACACGCACACACACACACACACACACACCTCCACGCAGGCCGAGCTTTACACACAGGGAGTATGGATCACGGTAAGGTGAAAACGCTTGGGCATTTTTACAGAGCAGGTTTTATAAGTGCTAGAGCTTTGAAAATGGAGCAGAAAAGACACGCTTCCATGAAACTCTCCCAGAATCAGACACTGAAGGTGGACCTCCAGGTGAAGTCCGTCCTCCACGGAGGAGCAGCTCCTGTTTCGTTTAAATAGAACATCGTTTTGTCTTGTATCAGAAAGATTGTGTTAGTTCCTGTAGCTGAAAATGTCATTTACATGACTGATTATTTAGTGAATATTCAGTAACCTTGTACAAGGGCAAAATAAAATGTGTCATTTAGGTTTTTTACTAGCAAACAAACATGTAGTAGACAAACAGAAAGGCAGACAGACAGACAGACAGACACACAAACAGACAGACAGATGCAGTAGCATATCATAATATACAGTATAAATAATCTAGCATGTACAAAACATTGTTTGGATCAGTTTAATTAAGTATTCAAATATGCAAATATTATACAAATAGGCCAGGATGGTAGTATTCAGGTACGTTAAGACATTGTTTCATTCAGAATTAGTTTGTTGTACACAATCTTTTTCCATGCTAGTTCACGTAAATTTATGCTAATATACACTAAAACTTTCTTTCGGCTTCTCCCATTAGGGGTCGCCACAGCGGATCATCTGTATTCATGATCCGCATGTTCAATTTGGCACGTTTTTACGCTGGATGCCCTTCCTAACGCAGCCCTCCCTATTTATCCGGGCTTGGGACCGGCACTAAGAGTGCACTGACTTGTGCAACCCTAATGACTGGGGTTTATGCTAATATACACTATATGGACAAAAGAGTATTATGTGCTTCATTCTGAACATTTCATTTCACATTCAGTCTGCATTAGCTGTTATAATAAGCTTTACTCTTCTGGGAAGATGTTCCACTATATTTTGTGGAGATTCGTTCAGCCACAAGGGTGTTAGTAATAATGTAGGTTAGGCGTCCTGGGGTGCAGTCAATGTTAAAATTCATCCCAAAGGTGTTCAGAACCTCAAGATCTTCCTCTCCAAACCATTTAAACCACATCTTCATGGAGCTGGCTTTGTGCACAGGGGCATTGCCATGCTGGAACAGGTTTGGGTTTTCAAGTTCAAAGAACGCAAAATGTAACGCTACCACATCCAAAGACGCCCTATACAATTGTGTGCCTCCAGCTTTCTGGTAACAATTTGGAGAAGGACCACATATGGCAGGAAATGGCAGGTGTCCCAATACGTTTGGCAATATAGTGTATATACATGTACATCATGTGCTTGTTTGCTAGTAGTCAAAGTAATATTGGTGCATAAGGTTTTGTACTGTATAAATATGCTAGCATAGTCAAATGGCATAAAAATGGAGTATACTAGCACACTTACTGTAGTCCTCAGCTGTGTTTTGTTATGTAACTTTATGTTGTTTTATGTAGCACCAGGGTTCTGGAGAAACGTTGTCTCATTTCACTGTGTACTGCGTCAGCTATATATGGTAGAAATGACAATAAAAGCTTCTTGGCTTGACTTGACACAAATGTACAAGTATCCTTGTTAACAAGTGACAGTGTGCTCACATGTGCAAACCTTGGCTCAGTGAGCATGTTCAGACTAAATATATGCTAGTAAGTAAGTGTTCTGGAATGCAAGTGTTAGACCATCTCACACTTCTGTGGGCCTCACAGTACTGGAGATCGAGCGTGTTGATTTGAAGTGTACAGTGAACAATGTTGAACACCACACGGCACTGAATGGTACAGACAGACTGATTGTGAGGAGAGGTCAACCCTTTACCATCACCCTTTACTTAAAAGACGGCTCACACTTTCAACCTGGAACCAACATCAACCTCATCACCTCTACAGGTATCTCAATCCCTTTCGTAGGATGTAGTTTAATACACAAAGACCTTGGTTTAATATTATAGCATAGAAGCCGGTATCAAAAAGTTTCAAGACTAGTTTTGCAACACGCCAACAGATGGCAGTACATGGCTGCACGCAGTGACAGGGAGCTTCATAAGTCAGTGTGCCAAAAGACATCGCCGTTTGTACATCGGGAGCTGTTTTGACCACGTGGGCACCCGGTCACCCAGCTCTCTTCACACGTGAAACAACATGATCTCACTTCTGCACCCACCCTACTCGCCAGATTTGGCTCCTGCAGACTTCGCAGTTCGCAGATTCTTCCCGAAGATGAAGATACGGCTCAAAGGTCGCTGTTTTGAAACCGTTGTGGAGATCCAGCACAAGTCGCAGGAAGTGTCTGACACGCTTCCAAAAGGGGACTTCTAGGACACATTCCAGAAGTGGCAGGAACACTGGGAGCGCTGTAATGCTGTGCAAGGAGACTATTTAAAAGGTTATAGTGTGGAAACGTAGATAAATAAAGTACTTTCTTGTAAACAGAGCGAGTCTTGAAACTTTTTTGATACCACTGCATATGTTAACAAAATAAGTATTGAACTATGGTTGAAGAAACTACATCTAGCAAAGTCTACATTACATTTAACTTGAATGGTTGTTTTTTTCAGGCCCAGACACCTCTGAACTTGAAGATACTGCTATCAAATTTGGACTCAGTAAATTTATATCCAAAGTCCGCTGGAGCGTGACAGCAACGTTAGCATCTGAGAACAGTGTAGTGCTCACTGTTGGGTCTCGCCCTGATGCCCGTATTGGGCTGTATCAACTCAGCCTCGAACAGGTCAGCAAGGAAGTACAGAAAGTCAGCTTGGCCCAGTTTGTGCTGCTCTTTAACCCCTGGTGCAAGAGTAAGACATTATAGTTACACTTTTGGTTTGGTAGAAATGTAACCATGGTAACATGAAATTGACCTAAAAGTGTTTGAACAACAGGATAATTATCTCTGTGGGTTATCACAGGAGATTCTGTGTATTTGCCGAGTGAGGCTGAGAGACAGGAGTACGTCCTGTCTCAGGATGGTCTCATCTACCGTGGAAAGCCCAAACACATCACTACACTTCCATGGACCTTTGGACAGGTACCTCAGGAGTCTCACAATTTTAGAGCCTCTACCTCAAAAAGCTATATATATATATAAATTTAGAGTTTCCAGGAAACATTGCCATTATGAGGCATAATATAATATCTATGCTTTGAACCAAACATGGAAGCAGGGGTCATAACAATAAACTATACAGAGTTGCCAGTTTAGAAGAAAAGTGGAAGCTCAATGCTTAAGGCTCTGGGTTACTGATTAGAAGGGTTAGGGTTAAGGTTAGGGTTGAGGGTTCAAATGCGGGTATCGCAAAGCTGCCACTCCTGGGCCCTTGAGCAAGGCCCTTAACCCTCTGCACTCCAGGGGTGCTGTATCATGGCTGATCCTGCACTCTGAACCCAGCTTCCTAACATCGCTGATATATGTGAAGCATAGTAAAATGGTTATGCGGACTAAGGAATTAAATAAATAAAATTACTTACTATAAATACTGATCTCAACTCAATTAATTGTTAGCTATAGGAGACCTAGGGGAGATGTGTTAGACATCGCATTTATTTCCCATCATCAGAACACATACTAAGGCAATATGTGACTAAAGTAATATCTCCAGACAATATTGTATTAGACATGGTTCCAGGAACAAGGTCAGTCCCCAGATCATAACCCTCTTGACCTTCTTTGGGATGCAGGGTTCAATTTATTTCTAGGTGAATTCAAGCTGCTCTGGAAGCCAGACGAAGCCAAAAATACAACCAAATAGATTGTGTGTCTAATAATCTGACCAATCAGCACAATAAAGCTGAACAATTGTATTGGTCAGCTCAAATGTTTAATAGAAGACCATCTGAAACCATGAATATTAAAAGTCTACTGTCACTGTGCAGTTTGAGCCTGGTATTCTGGATATCTGTTTGAAAGTGTTGGATCAAAACCCTAAGCATTTGGAAAACCCAGGACAGGACTGTTTAGACCGGGCAAGCCCTGTCTATGTGACCCGAGTCATCAGTGCCATGGTGAGCAGCAACCAAAAAAACATGGTCCTATTTTAACGCTGGAATTGTGAAGTCACCCAGTACATTTTCGTATAATAATGACTAATCAATGTCCAATCTCTGTGCGATCAGATGAACAGCAATGATGATGATGGTGTTCTGGTGGGGAACTGGTCAGGAGATTATGAGGATGGAGTCAAACCCACTGCATGGACCGACAGTGGTGCTATTTTACACCAGTGGAACAGACAGAACTGCACAGGAGTGCGATACGGACAGTGCTGGGTTTTCGCTGCTGTTGCATGTTCAGGTCATTAAAACAGTATCAGACAATGCACCAGTGTATCAACATTAGGCCTAGCAACAACGACAACCAACCTATTGGAGACCACCCTCATGGTGAACCGTGTTGTTGTGTGCAGTGTCCCGGGCGCTAGGAATCCCTTGTCGAGTGGTCACTAACTACGAATCAGCTCATGACACAAACAGCAACCTGCTCGTTGAGCGATATTACAACGAGATCGATGAGGATATAAGTGACGACTCCATATGGTGAGATTTGGCAACATATTAAACTTGTATTTTCCTAAATTTGGGATATTTCCACTTATCATCTCATGCTTGCATCATCTGTGTAGGAACTTCCATGTATGGGTGGAGAGTTGGATGACACGTCCTGACCTCAGGCTGGGTTATGAGGGTTGGCAGGCCAGTGATCCCACGCCACAGGAAACAAGTGAAGGTAGAGTTTTATTTTAATATAATTAATAAAATCATCTTCAGGAGAATACAAAGCTTATTCTGGGAATTTTTGGACTTCTGGAATCATGTACCATTTCTGCATCAAGCCAGGTTTTTCTCTAAATTGCCCCAGGCATGGGTGAATGAAAGAACATTTTGGACTAGGCATGTCCCTGACTAAAGATTTACATCGTGGAATCAGAATGGTCAAGTCTTGCGTATAGTCGACTGATAGTCGAATCGTGAACTTACCAGTTCCTTAAAATCACATTCCTGAAGCCAGATGGAGAACAGCATCACAATATCTTCCCCAGATGAGCTTTGGAGAGGTCCAGCTTTTGGTTTGAGTTCAATGCTGGCCTCTCCTGAATAGTGACTGCATTAGGTGTACAGTCAAACACTTTGTGTCCAAAGTTAGAGGCAACCAAAATTAACACAAAAACACCCTGCGTTAAAACCATCTTCATGCCCGTTAGTGATGCAGTGGCATTGGTGCTTAATTACCTTGTCACAGGGGGGTTGGATTTATTCCTGCACATTAAAATGAAAATTATTTAAAGCTTGTTTTTGTTTAAAGTTTTATTTACAGCATTATCATAATAGGCTGTATATTAATTTAGTGGAAGAAAACCGGTAGTTCTATTTAAAATTAGACATTTCTCACACCCATATAACCAAAATGGCACGATGCTCACGTGCGAAGATTCAAATGTGAGATTGATAGTCGTGACTGTGAGACTGGTAAACGAATAAGGCTCCTCCTAACGAAGCATGAATTCTTCCACTATTCGGGGTCACCCGTATGTTGGACTAGAGCACCATGCGCACCTGCACATCTTTCATTCACTGAAACCTGGGGGCAGTTTAGAATTGGAAGCAAGATTTTTTCTGGAAGGTGGAAAAGTGAAAAGAAACTGGAAAGATTTAGGAAACCCTACATGGAGTTATCCAGAGGTTAAGGATTGAACCAGGGAACCTGGAGATGTTTGGTTCTTTTCCTTGTGTTTGATCAGGGGTTCACTGCTGTGGTCCAGTTCCTGTAAGAGCAGTGAAGGAAGGCGACCTGAGCGCAAAGTACGACACTCCGTTTGTTTATGCTGAGGTGAACGCAGATGTGGTGGAATACATCACCCTGAGTGATAAAGTGATAAAAGTAGGAGGATCTGCTACTCACATTGGCCAGTGCATCAGCACCAAGGCAGTGGGCACAGATGACAGAGTAGACATCACGCACCTCTACAAATACCCAGAAGGTAAGGCTGATATCCTGGAGTTGAAGCCATACTCAAAATTACCAAACTAATACCACAGAGGTCTTGGAAAATGAGCATTGATTCTTTGCAGGTTCCGAAGAGGAGAGGCAGGTTTTTGAGAAGGCCAACCACATACACCGGCTAATCCAGACTGAGGAAGAGCCTGGCCTTCATGTGAAGATCAAACTGAGCCCTGAAATGATGATGGGTTCGGACTTCAACGTGTTCGCACAGGTCGTAAACAACACGGACACCCCGAAAAACTGCCGCCTTATGTTTTATGCTCAAGCAGTGTCCTATAACGGTAAACTCGGGGAGACGTGTGGCCTGACAGAGCTCAGTGAGATTATCCTGGACCCAACAGAGGGTAAGCATGGATAATTTTTTTTCCTGTCTGGTATCTGCCTATAGGAAGCTGAAGTGAGATAACCATTAGTCTGATCAGTCAGTACATATATTTACCTCCATACGAAGTGGTATGAAAAAGTCTAGAGACTAATGGTGCTACTGGTGCTATACTGACCACGTGCATACCACATCTGCGATTTCATCTTGGACAGCAAGTTAGAACAAAGAGCACGCTTAAAAAGCTGAAGAACATCACTGGAAGACGACGATAGATCAGGAAGACCTTCAAAAAGCTCAATCCCCGAAAAGCAGCAACATGTGCATGATGACCGTAGAACAGTCTGATTTCACTTTCGCACCCACCCTTTTGGCAGATTCTTCCAGAAAATGAAGATCCCAAGGGGGTTTTGACAGAAGGTGTTTGACGTGCTTTGAAAAGAAGACTTCCAGGACACATTCCAGAAGTGGCAAGAACGCTGGGAGGCGATGTATTGCTGAACAGGGGGACTTTTTTGAAGGTGATATTGTGGAAACTTGGATTAATCTTTCTTGTTAACATAGTGAGCCTCAAAACTTTTTGATACCACCTCGTATAAGAACCATTCTTTGTAGCCAGATGCTTCGTTTGCAACAATGTCATTGTTGGTTTACTCGAATTTAGGTGGAAACAATGGTGTGCCGATAGAATGCCACCTCCCAATTCCAATCTATTCCCATATTTGCATTTCAGAAAGTAGGGGAACACTTTCCCTAAAATATTCAGAGTACAAAGAAGTCATTACTCAAGACAGGATGATCAAATTGGTTGCTCTGCTTATCGACTTGGACACCAAGGAGTTACAGAGAGCCACGAAGACCATTGTACTGGAAGGCCCTTCCATTATAATCCTGGTATTTCCGTATCCTAAAGAAACCAACCCAAATATGTTTTTTTCTAAATCAAAGTGCATTTTATCAACCACATCATGAGTAATGTGCATCTGATTCTCTGCAGGTTCTCGGCGATCCTAAAGTAGGCCAGCCTGTTTTGGTTGATGTGATTCTGCAGAATCCTTTGCCTGAATCACTGGGAAATTGTGTCTTCTCTTTACATGGAGCCAACCTGACGGACGGCGAGGCCATCACTAAAGAGTAGGTTAACGTGTCAACGTGAGCGCATAGACATGAGCGGCTCTGACAGCCCTTGCATTGTTTGCAAGAGATTCTTCATGATGGAACTGTCCAGGGTGCCTAAAACGCCAGTACTGAAATGAGTTGATCTGTAAATTGGCACATGAAGCTTGTGATCTCTCGCTGAGCAAAATTACAACCAAACATTTGATTAAAAACAAAATGCACACAATGCAATTTTTATTTCAGCTATTTCCATCTATAACCTTCTCCCTGTTTCTCTTCGTTCAGCATTGGAACAGTCGGACCTGATGAGCTCGCTACCACCCAGCTCGAGTTCAAGCCCACGGCTTCAGGAACACGCAAACTGCTCGTCGTCTTCTCGTCTGATAAACTAAACAATGTCCATGGATACAGGAACATAACAATCGAAGAATAAAAGCTTTCGTTTGTTGCTGAGCTGATTCATGTATGCTACGTTATTTTCGTCCTATTCGTTAAAACTAATGAAAAAATAGAATTTGGACTGAGAAGGATGACTGTTTATAGCTGCTATAACATAATAGTGCAACTTATCACTACAATAACATTATATTCTACTATTTTGCTGTTTATCTTCGTGGTATAACAGATATAAAACATCAAAACTCGCCAATCACATCTCTTTCCTGTAGCTAATCGCTAAACAGAAGTCTAATAGCATGTTCATTATTCCATCAAACTTTCTGAACATCTCAGTGCACATTTAGCTCCTATTTACTGTTATGAGATTTGTGGAGATTCATTCAGCCACAAGGGTTTTGGTAAAGTCACGTACTGATGTATGTGAGAAGGTGAGGAGGCCTGGAGTGCAGTCAGTGCTCACATTCATACATGTTCAATAGGGTTCTATAGCAGGAGATCTTCCACTCCAACACATGGAATGCAGATCTTCATGGAGCTGGCTTTGTGCACACGGGCATCATCATGTTGGAACAATTTCTTTTCACCCAATCCACTGAAATCCTGTAAAATTGGGTGCCTCCAACTTTGTGCTCACAGTTTTCTGAAGAACCTTAAATAGCTGAAAAATTAAGGTGTCCTAATACTTTTGTTCATATAGTGTAGATAAAGCTGAATCGTTGCTCTGATGAGAAGCGATAAAAAGTGGAGGATGATTAAGAGCCTATTAATATCCCTGACACATGATCAGGGTATAAATCCTTCAGCTATCTTTATCCTGCTGCATCATATTGTGTTCACATGCGAGTAACTCGGAAAGCCGTTGGGTTTCAGCAGCTGATTTTATTGTCTGTTCACTCGAAATGAACTCGGGGTATTTCAGTCCTGTTTGCTTGGTTAGGATGAAAAGCAAAAAACGATGGTAATAAGGATGCAGGTTTTTCTTCTTTTCGTTTTGAAAAGAAAGAGTATCTCCGGGCCCTAATTGGTGCCGCCCGAACCTGATGACGAGGGTCTGTTATATCGCTGTTTATTTCATTTATTTCAGCTAATTAGTCTGTATAACTGAGCAAACAAAAAAAGCAAGCCACACAGACACCTCATGGAGTTAATAATACGTAAATAAAGCCAAATCACACAAAGCAGTAAAACTAAAAGGAAAAAAAAAAAGCTCTAATAATGAGAAGACAGCAGAGTCACGTTCACGTTCGCTGTATTGGTGATTTTTTTTTCTTTTCTAAAAACTTAACCAGAGGAACAGGATTTGGCCTGAAATCAGCTGATCGGCTGGTGACGGTGGAATCAGAGTCCAGAGGATGAAGAGAGAAAGATGGATCAATCGGTGGAGAAGAGATCTCCAGCCGAGGGCAGCGGTGCCAGGCCTCCGGTGACGTTGGGAAGGAGCGACAGGTCCGGCAAGCTCTGGATGTGAGACTTGAGCTCTTTACGCACCTGAGTGACCCGCGCCAGCTTCTGCTTGTACTCCTGTAACACCGGGAAAAAAAATCATTTTGCGCGGTTCCCGGATTCCGATTGGTCAGAACGTGTTAAAGTGGGGGTCCTTAATGTTTTTCAGCTTAGGGACCCCCTTTGACAATAGAGACATGGGGCAGGGACCCCCTGATACAAATCAGTCAAACACAGCCACTGATATTAATAGAAACCAATCATATGACACTAGTTAAATTATATTATTATATATTTTTTAAATCTTTCAAAAAGATTTCTGCATCGTAATTTATAAAGTTGTCAGTTGTCTTATTTTAATAGATTTTCAGTTTCATACATTTTCCTTTTACTATCAGGTGAAAATTTATACATTTACATGAACTTCAGCTTTAATTTGAATAGAACTTAAATGTAATAATGAAATTAAATTAAATATTCGAACTTTGAACAAAAAATGATTTGTGCTCCAACATTAACTAGCAGACCCCCTGCAGTACCACCACTGAGCCTCTAGGGGCTGCAGAGCCCCAGTTGAAGACCCATGTTTTTTATTATAGTTTATTTAAAAACTGTGTACACATTTTGTATCTGTGTATACGTTTGTACCTGACATCAAGACGAATTCCCAGTAAGTGCTCTTTGCGGAACCCTTTGCTGTACCTGGCAATAAAACCTTTTCTGATTCTGATGTGTTAAAAAATTGTTTCCATAGTAACATCGTAGCGATATAGACACGGGTTTTGTTAATGAAAACTTTTAATTGTTGTGGTGTAAGAGGAACAAAACATTAATAATAAAGCGTCATAAGTACAGACAAGCTCGTAACATCTTACCGAGGCATACTGCGATAAGTCGGCATTTTCAAAAGACAGGACTCAACCAAACTGCGTGTCCGTATATAATATGCTTTATTATCATTATGCCACATTAAACGTTTTTCACGTTAAGCGCCTGACCCCTGATACAGGGGGTGTCTCCTGTGGGTGTGCTTTCGATGGCAGCCGTATTGTTTAAGTTACTTTATAAATCCGTTTAGACTCCGAGTGTGTGCGAGTGTTTTATCTGGCGCGTCTTGACAGCATGTGGTACCTCGAGTTTTTTCTCCCTCTCGCTTAGCGCCTCCTTCTGGCTGGTGATGTATTCGGTGAGCATGCGTGCCAGCTGTCTGCGGTCCTCCAGCTCGGCCGCAAGTCTCCCGTTGTACTCCGCCAGCAGCAGACACGCTTCATCCACCGTCTTTGAGAGCTTATCCGCCGCCTCCTTATCTGCACATCGACAAAAAAATAAACACGTAAAAGCTGCTGGAAACACGAACCCACGATCTAAATGTTGAGTGTCCTGATGATCTAATAATCTAGATCCACGCTCTAAATAAATCAGCCATATTCCTAATTCTGTTCCTCACATTAATCACCAGACAGGGGAGTGTCATGTAATATTTATATAGACTCATTATCATCTGGGGGAGAGGTGGGGGTGGGGGGGGAGGCGGACCTCAGGGGACATAAAGACATCGCTTATATTTAAACCACATTTAATTGTAGATGAAGAAAAATAGTATTTATTCATAATAATGTTTTTATTCTGGTTTATTTTCTCGCTTTATATCTGATTTGTATGTTGGTGTAGCAAAATCTGACCCAATATATCAGACGTGATATAACACATACTCTCTCGATTGGTATCTCCTGAGCCCTGACCTGTGATCTTCTCGAGCAGAGAGACGTCCTGCACTTCCTGCGGCAGCGAGGCGATCTTCTGCCGCACGGCGGCGTCACCGGACGCGGCGTTCTCCAGGTCCTGCAGGGCTTTAACCAGCTCCTCCGTCTGTCCCCAAAACACGGACACACAATTCAGGCGAGCCGGACACGTGAGAAGACGTTCAAAAAGAAAAATCCTCACACAAAAACATCCGTTAGATTTTTGGGAGCAAACCACATCCAGCTGTTTGCCGATGGAGTCTCATCCACAGTCGTGTATACAAAATGTCTCTGTTTAACTGAATGTTAATATTGTGTAATATTATGGGATGGCCTCCTAAGATCCACCTCTCAAAGTTGCTCCTCCCATTTCATCATGGCATATTGCATGGAATAATATAATAAATATAATAAATGATATAATAATGAAATGAAATGTATGAAGAGCATCATCATGCTGATTGAGTACGTTTGTGGAAATGTGCGTACGATTAATTTTTTTTGCACAGAATGACATGTTTATACCAGCTGTGGGCCGGTGATGTCCGCCTCGTGGGGAGAATATTGAGCCCTGTAATCGTCGTCGTCATCTTCCTCTTCCTCTTCTTGAACCTTCTGGAACGTTCTTTTTAACCCCTTCTTCTCATCTGCAACAAAACACAAAATTGCTATTAATAACTCGGTGCGTCAGGCCCACTAAAAGGAGGCGTGGCCTATGTGCATTTGAGTCCCAGTGAAAGCGGGTGTGGCATATGTGTCAGTCTTATAGTAAGGGGGTGTGACATATATCTACCAATTACAATAAAGTGGACACGACCTTCATCACTGTGTGTGTGTGTGTGTGTGTGTGTGTGTGTGTATGTATGTATACACAAACCTGCAGCTTTGTGTCTGGGGCTGTTGGAGTCCTCAATGGCCAGCTTGAGCTGCTGGATGAAATCGGCACGGTAGAGACTACGCTCCTGCCAGATGTTCAGCAGCCTCAACATGTGCTTCCTGCAGTTCTCATCTGTTTCTCTACACACACACACACACACACACACACACACACACACACACACACGACAAATTGTGAGCGAAAAAAAACAGACTTTCCTGACCACAAACATGGGGGGTGGATGGTGAGGGTGCGGCACACTGACCTTGCTACATGCGAGCAGGCATCGACGAGGACGCCTTCAAAATCCCGTGTGAACTCGGGGCCTTTCTTCTTGCTGTTCTGAATGACATCATTGGCGAGGTAAAGGAAGGTCAGCTTCCGGCTGCTTTTTGCTGAAGAACATGCAAAAGATAGAGATCTCTAATTACATATCATGGAGGTTTTTTTTAAATATAGTATTGATATAAATATATAAATCTGTAAGTTTATAAGTATCAACCCGTACCTTTTTTCAGCTCTTTATGCCAGACACGGACGATGGCGCCTGAGTGTTTGCGGTGGTGAATGATCCAAAGTGACAACGTCTGAACGCTCTGCTGCGAGTTACTCAGCTCAGACAGCTTCTTCTCCAACGCAGACTCAGAAAACGACGACATGGCGAAACAACACGCCAAGAACCAAGCGCGAGCTGGGGGAATCTCTGGGCCTGAGATCTCAGTCGTGGTGTTAATACATGTCTCAGACGGACCTAGGCTTTGCTAGAAGATCTGAAGCTTACCTGAACATATGAGAATTAAAACACACCCATTGAAGTTCTAGATAATTGATAATTACACAATTACAGACAGACTTACACTGGTTATGGATGAATTCAAAAAGAAGTACCGGCCCAGATGGATTACGTGCTTACTGATAATCCTTAGTGATTGGCACAATCCCAAATGCCCCCTATTACTTGTTGAAGTGCACTACACAGGATAGTGTGCTCTAAAGTCATTGAAATTCAGCCCCAGGTAATGTATTGTGCACATTCTCACATTCGCCTGGTTACTGCACCATGCACAAAGTACCACAAAACACATGAAACATTGAGATTTATCGATTTTGACAGCAGCTTACCTTTTCAATGGGGACCACGAGAGTTTTTCCAGCTAGCAAAGAGAACTAGCCAAGTTAGCAAAGATGGCCGGTGTGGAGTTTGTCCACTTTACGTCCGGAAATTATCAATTATATATTTGCTCTTTCAGGTTCTTAAGCTATAAGTCTTGTCGCAAACAAATGTAGGCTTTACCCTGTACTTTATGAAGTGTCGCTGAGGCGCTTATTGTGTAGCAGAAACCCACATTTCGGATCGCAAACGCGCACTGCCTGGGTAAACAAACACACGGAATTCGCGTCGCGTCGCGTCTCGATGACGTCAACACCAAAGCGACACCGCGCTTTCGAGCGAGTGATGGAGTTGTTTTCTGTTCCACGGCACGGAAGGAGTAATGAAATCTCTCTGTGGTCGGATTATCATGATGGACTGAAGGTAAATTAGTGCTGGTTATGATTCGGATGTGTTGTTTATAAATACTGAGGAATTGTGTTGTTGCTCTTTTAGAAGCTTGTGTCCACGTGTCTTAGTGTTTTACACATGAGAAGGACAGTGTGTGTATGTATATATATATATATATATATATATATATATATATATATATATATATATATATATATATATAATTAGTACACAATGTTTAACTTTATGGCATGTTATTGACAGTAAAATGATTATAAAGGTTTGAGTGACTCATCCAGTACTCGTCTAGATTTTGTCCAATGAAATGCTTTGCTCAGTATAAATGGGGCGGGGCTTTCTCTAAAGCGGGGGTCCCCAAACACCCCAATCAAAAAGTTTTTATTTTGATTGTATTAACATTTTGTTGACTTTCACAGTCAGGATGTGCAAGTGGTAGCTTAGAAGGTGGTAGTTCTGAGTTACTGATCAGAAGGGCGGGGGTTCATGCCCCAGGATCGCCAAGCTGCCTCTCTCTGGCCCTTGAGCAAGGCCCTTAACCCTCTGTGTTTCATGGCTTACCCTGCGCTCTGACCCCAGCTTGGTAACATCGCTCTGAATAAGAGCATCTGCCATGTAGATATCATGACTGAAGGCGTTTCTCCGACACACGATATGTATCAAATCTCAGTATTAAATTAATGTTAATTAACTCTTTCAGTCTGTTTTTAATAAAACCAGAATTCGCTATATCACAGTATTAGTGTTATATCGTTATGTCACCAAGGCTTGTTTTCGTCTTATCTGTCGTTGGGGAACTGTGAATAAAGTTTGCTTCTTTCTTTACAAAGTGATGATTTGGACTTTATGGAGATTTTTAAGAGGCTGTTTTTACCCGTTTCGGTCGTCTATAGCAGTTATGCACTTCAGTGCGATGCAGCGTTGTTATTACTCTGACTGTCTGACGACTATTAATTATAAACTGGTGATTCGTTATCTTATAGGTTTAAATGGTTCGCTTATGGAGGATGGCTGACCATCAGATCAATGACCCAAAGATTGCCTTCGCTTATCTGCGGCCCTCCTGCGTCTTACTGACAAAAGAGCCCACCCTGTCCAATATTGAGGCTCTAAACGGCCACCTGCGTTGTGTTAGCGATGGAGTCCTCCAGCTGTTTCAGGATTATGTACTCTTCCCTCTCCGCTTTGTCCTCAAGATGCCTGGGGCCAAGCGAGAGGGCATTGTGCAAGCCGTCATGGATGCCATGACCTATGTTCTGCAGACGACTTGTATCCAGAACTGGGAATCTCTACGGGATCTTTTTTCTGAGCTTTGCCTTTGTATCTGCTTGCCGAATGACCCCGGAAAGCCGGCTCCGTCCTCAGAGGAGCTGAAGTTATCAGTGCTGCGATGTCTGAATGCTTTAATGCATTCTGCGTATGGAGACGTGGTGTTCAGTATGTACAAGCCTGCGATGCTTCCAGGACTCGGAGCCGCTGTGTCTTTGTTCCTGGCTTTGGCAGAGCAAGAGAAAGCGAGAGAAGTGCAGGCATCAGCGTTGAGGTGCCTCCTGTCTCTGTTCCTGCAGTGCGACTGCGAACGAACGCACGTAGAAGCGGACGAAGGGGAAAGAATCTTGCTTGGAAATACACTGGCGTCGTTCCTGCCGGGAATCACTCGAGCTCTGAGTCTTGTGATTAGCGGAGACGTGAGACAAGGACACATGGTAACAGTGAAAGCCATGAGGGTTTTGTACACCACAGTGGGTTTAGTTATGGCAGACACACAGCTTCAGAATAACAGCACTGCGAGTGCAGAATCACCCGAGTTGGGAAGGATTGGAGACCTGGTGGTGAAAAGGACTCCTTCTTGGAGCAAGTCTACTTCGAAAAGACTTGCCCTGGCACTGCAGAAAGTGATCTCTTATACCGCAGGGCACCCACACTGGAGGGTACGATTGGAACTGGTCAATCTGTCAGATCACCTTCTTACCCGGTGCAGCAAATCTTTACCCGAATGCATTGGTCATCTCCTAGATGCTTTAGTTGGTGCAGTAAATGATGAGGAACCTCGAGTTAAAGAGCGGTGCTCAGAAGTACTTGCTGAAGTGTCTAGAAGAAATCAAGCTACAGGAGGCCAAGCCTTAAATGACGTCCTGTCTGAAAACTTGCACAGCCTGGCATCTTCTCTGCCTCGCCTCATGAGAACGACGGACGACAACCGCAAGCTGTTTACCCTCACCGTCTTTTTGGGGTACCTGAAGATTCTCGGCCCTCAAGTGGATTTTGTCTTGAGGTCCGCAGTTCACCTTGAGCGAATATCTAAAGCATTAATGCAGGTGCTTGAGTTGGATGTCTCGGATGTCAGGATTGTAGAGGAAAAGAGTTTTGCACCGTTATCTGACCTGGCACCTGATGCTCCTGAAGTGCAGCACCAGAGAAAGTACTTTCTTTATTTCACAGACGACAAGATCTTTTTGGTGTTGAAGCAGGTATGCCGGATGCTTGGGTGCTACGGAAATCTTTATTTACTGGTGGACCACTTCTTGGAGCTCTACAAGGAGTCATCGGTGTATCGCAAACAAGCGGCCCTGGTGCTCAATGAGGTAATTAGCGGGGCAGCAGGAGTCGGGTTGGAAAATGAGGACGGTTCAGAGATTCCCAGAGGAAGTCATGACGACCTGAAAAGTGTGATCGCTTCCATTATCGAGGAGTACATCAGTTTAAATAACTGGCACCTCGCCTCTGTGATGGATGACTCGGAAAAAGAAGACGCACAGGAGAAACATCATTCTGCAGTCTCGTCAATTTTAAGCAGAGCTGATGAAAACCAACTTACCCCAAGCTTCAGTTCCAAAGATCCAACGCTTCACCAACTGAACAGCAACATCTGGCAGATCTGCATCCAGCTGGAAGGGATCAGCTCGTTTGCGTTAGCACTAGGCTCAGATTTCCGCCTGCTTCTGATGACATCTCTGTACCCAGTGCTGGAGAAAGCGGGGGATACTTCTCTGCTCGTCAGCCAATCGGCTCTCTGCACCTTGCACGACATTTGCGTGGCTTGCGATTACGACTCGCCCAAGGAGCTGGTGATCAGGAACGCAGACTACCTTTTGAACGACGTCTCCCTTAATCTAAACAGACCCAGCATTCACCCTCATGCCCCGCGAGTCCTCGCCGTCATGTTTGCTCATTCTGATGCTGAATTGCTCCCCCTAGTGGCTGAAGTGGTGCAGGACGTTCTAACGGCTTTGGATTTGAGTTATGACCAGAGGTCAGGGCAGTTCTGTGCGGTCCTGCATTCACTGATGAAGGCACTGGGTGAGTGGGAATTATCTTAGAAACATTCCCAAACCTTTACCCTGTAATATACACATCTTTTTACAGGTATCTGTCAAAAATCACGCAATCTCTCGTCTTGTACTGCAGTGAGGTGGTTTAACACCAGCACTGAAAACCGAAGGAAGACTTCCATAGCCAGAGGAAACACCCAGACTCCTGAGGCACTGAATCTTCACCAGTTTTTGTTGGATTACAGAAAGCAGAAGGACCTGGCTGATGGCATCGGCATAGAGGAGGAGGCGGGGGCGGAGTCAGGTGACAGTCGTCTATTCATCTTTGTGTATTTTTAACTGATCTTCCGGTTTATCTCGTGTACTTTATTTTTTATCTTTACTTCATGTATTCATCGATTTGTTAGTTTCTCTCACGGCATCACCTGCTTCTAACACAGTTTACCATTTTTATTTATGTTTGTTTGTTATCGAAGCTGATAGATCCAAGATACAACACCAGCACGTTAGCGCCGTTTAATCGTAACATACGAAGATGTGTGTGCCGTGATGTTTACAGAAACGCCCGCTGCTCCTGAGCTGAAAGAAGAAGAGGACGAAGGAGAGGAAGGTCCTGACGTGAAAACGGAACTGCCCTTGCACGTGTCTCTCACGAAAGACGTGATGGAGCGCTGCATTCACCTGCTGTCTCACCCCAACATGGGAGTCCGATTGAAGGTAGCGAACAGAAAAACAGTCAAAGAACCGCAAACCCCAGCGCTTATCAGTTCTGGATTCTGATTGGTCGTTAGGTGTTGGTTCTTTTAACTAACTGTAGTGATATTTGTGGAATAATTGTGTGTTTGTGTTTGCAGGTGTTGAACATTGTAGAGCTGTGTGTGACTGTATTGTGTGAGATGGAGAATGAGCTTTTACCCATGGTGCACCGCTGCTGGCCTGCTCTTCTTCAGCGACTCACCAATGATGACCCGCTCGCAATCCCCCGAGCTTTTAGGGTACAAAAGTGTGTGTGTGTGTGTGTGTGTGTGTGTGTGTGTGTGTGTGTGTGTGTGTGTGTGTTGTAAAAATGTGTGTAATGTTGTAATCTATACACTTCTCTCTCTCTGTAGGTGCTGTGTATGTTGGGTGAGACGTGTGGTGACTTCCTGAGAAAGCGAATCTCTAAAGAGGTCCTGCCCCGGCTCACGTCAGCGCTTTCACGCCAGGCTGAGACGAGCGCTCGCTCTGGTCCCGTGTACACACACACACTTGCATACAAGCTGCAGCTGGCCGTGCTACAGGGACTCGGACCTCTGTGTGTGCGCCTCGACCTGGGTAAGACGTGAAGGGGGCGTGGCCTTCGGGAACGTCAGACGTGGCCTCATAAATATTATTTTAATGATCAGAAAACAGTTGTAAATTTTATTCCAGCTGCAGTGATGTCGTTGATCCACTAGATGGCAGACTTGCATCACTGCTGAACTAAAGCTCAGTACAGCTGCAGTGAACATTGCCTCTGCATTTTAATGTCACACACACACACACACACACACACACACACACATCCCCAGGTGTTCCCTCAGACGAACACAAGGTTCGATCTGTGAGAGATTAGAAGTAGAAGACAAGGAGAAGCGTCTCAGTGAAGTGACCTGAAGCCAGCCGAGAAATAAGATGTTTACCGGAAGCTTCCGTAATGAATTTTAATTTCTGACCTCCGGAGATGTCGGGTTTCTTTTCTTTCGACGGAGTGAAGGTGCTACGGTACGCCGGCCGGCCTGAGTGGCTGAGATGAGCTGAGGGCAGGAGGTCAATGTGTGGACGGCTTTTAAAACTCAGTGTGTGTAAAAAAAGTGTGTGTTCACAGTTTCAGCTCATAGAATACTGAAAAGTTACAGACTCGTTCATTCCGATTTATAAGTTTTTATTAAGTATTGTAGAACTGTATCGTTATATTTCTGTCGTATCGACACAACCTTCCAAGTCGTGTGTGTGTGTGTGTGAAGTGGGAAATGATGAGCTTTAATTAAATTTGACTGTACGATTAGCACGCTCGTTATCTAAGTCCGAGATTAACGAGAAGCGTCTCCTCTGGGAAAAGACTCGTCTCGCGCGCCCTCGAGTCTGGCTTTTTGTTCTGTATTTAAAGTATTAAAATGAACTTTACGTTTTTATTACTTTAAAAATATATGTGTGTGTGTGTGTGCGTGTGTGCGTGTGTGTGCGTGTGCGCGTGTGCGCGTGCAGTGGACTCGGATCTAGATCTTATCTTGGAGGCCTGTCTTCCTTACCTGAGCGTCAGACAACCAATCAGATTGCAGGAAGCCTGCCTCAGGTAACCAAGTCCATTTTCTTTACACACACATGCACACACACACACACGCACACACACACACACACACACACACACACACACACACACAGAGACTGTGCTAGTAATCATTTAGCCTGCTTTAAATAAAATCTGATAGTATATATTGCACACTGCTTTCCTTCTTTGCAAATGTTGGGAGGAAACCAGAACATCGCTGTTGAAAAAAGGCGGGAAAAAAAATTATTTTAAAACACAATACTTTTTGCTTTGGTTTTTTTTTCACCCCTGACTGATCTACATATATTGATCTTTCTTTCTTTCTTTCTTTCTTTCTTTCTTTCTTTCTTTCTTTCTTTCCTCCCTCCCTCCCTCCCTCCCTCCCTCCCCCTCAGTGTTTTCCGACACGTGATGCAGCTGGACCCGGACTCGTGCTGGTTGACGCTGAGCGAGTGGTTCTGTCCCACGTCCTACGAGCCGCCTCACGCACTCCTGTTCCCCGTCAGGCCGAGCGGCACGAGCCGAGCGAGGAACGAATACACACACAACGTCCTCACACTGCTGCAGGAACTCGAGCCGCACCAGGAGATACATCAGCACCAGGAGTGGTAGTCGTGAAGTCTCAGGATCGGACGATACAGAGCTAAATATCGTATCACGATACTGAGACGGTCTCAAATCATCACTACGAAACAAACAGAACCGAATGGAACTGAAAGACCACCAAATGATTCTTTAAAGATTTTATTAAATACATTTTTCAAATAATATTTTTTTGGGAAAAAAATGTCCTGAGGTGTTTTATTTCTCCTCCAGCACCCACACTGACACGTTTATAAAATTAACAAACATGATTTGTTTAAATTAGCATAATGACTACCTCTGTCCTGAAGACCTTCCCATTTTGGAGAACTGATGCCTGAGAGTCCTCCCTCCTGAAGATCTTCATGTTACAGGGAATTCACACTGAAGACTTCTTCCTTTTAAAGCTCTTCCTGTTTTGGAGAACTGACCCTGTAGACTCCCTCCTGAAGACCTTCCCATTATGGAAAACTGACATTGGAGACTCCCCTGTCCTGAAGTGCTTCTTGTTATGGAAAATGAGTACTGGAGATTCCTTCCTCCTAAAGACATTCTCATTATAGAGAACTGGCCAGTGTGAGCTGCCTGTGTGAACTCAACACCTTCTGACCAATCAAGATCCAGGATTCAGCATCGGGGAACAAGAAAACTGAATATTCCCAGGACTTGTAGCAACACCGATCTCCTGCCGCGGCATGCTAAAATGGCTAGCTGCATGCTAGCTTAAAACCAATCTGCTTTCAAGAAAGCTAACGGGACGTCCAGCTAAAAACGGTCTTTAGGCGTTAGCTGGATCAGCGTATGTTGTGTGTATAAATGCTAATACTTTGTACATTTTAGAATAAACGTCTCAACCCTTTGCGTGTCTTTGTTTGTTTGTTTACAGCGTCAGTGTGAGTGTTGTGAGCGAGCGTTGGTGTTTGGCAACCGTGACTGTGCTCGGCACCAGTGTGGGCTCTGAGGTGTCTCCTGACATCTTAATGCATGTTTTAGCTGCAGGCATAGACGTCTGCCTCATGCACTTTGTGTTAGCGAGCTAGCGCTTTATCTGCTGCTATTTATCCTGCTGCCAAAGCCGATGGCTCGACCATTACTCATAAAGGGGGCCGGTCGGACCAGCAGGTTTCCTCTGGAGCGTGACTGATAAGCCGGCTCGCTAGCTTCATTACACAGGTGTTTGGCTCGGTGGCATGCCAGCCGTCTGACTGATTAACGGTCATTAAGAGCGACGGGGACAGCTGCGGTGACGAGACGACGGAGGAAAACGCCGATTAGGCGGGTGGTGAGCGTACGATTAGCGCCACAGTGTCGCCCTTTTTGCGCTGATTTTTACGCAAAAACTTCAGAGCACTAACACAGGCGTACGTACGCTTCCAGTGGATTCCTCGCCCCGATTCCTCCGCATTACACAAGAGTTCCTCTGCTCCTGGAGATACAGCGGCAACTCTAATCCATCTTAATTGATCCAGCTGATGAAGGTCTACAGGAGCATCAGAGTTACAAGAGATGGTCATTAATTCTCTACACATTGGCTGCTAAGAGCTTGCAGATAAAGGAAGCTGGATTTTATGAGATGCTAATCCTTTCTAACAAGGCAGAGTTGTTACATTTTTGAGAGTTGCGACGACGGAGAGTGAAGTATTTTTTTTTTTTTTACTTAACTAATTCATATTCATTCATTAATGCGACATTGAATTTACAATAAAAATGCGACTCACAGAAACGTGTATTAATTTAATTTTTTTTGCAGATTTTTGTTTTATTTGATAAAAGCATAACATTGAAGATGAAACGAACACTCTAGAGGATATTTAATCGTACCGCATTTTTTTACATGTATCTCTTACAAAAAAAATAAATACAAGTTAGAAATGATGAGGGCTTCATATATATATGAATCATGTATCATAGCTATACATTAAATAATGGAGCAAAAAAAAAAACACAAAGAAAACAAAATGAATATATTACATCAACAAGAACATCCGCATCCGTCCAATTGGATCGCGGCATCCAATCGGATCTTAAACTGTCGAAAATGGGATGTTTGTTTATTTATTTAACATCAGAGTGGCGATTTGAGGTTATCAGGGGTCATGTGGATAAAAGCGCAACTAATAAAAAGGCAGAAAAGAAGGCTTTGGCGCCCCCTGTCCTACAGTGAAAAAACACGACATAATAATAATGTGCGAGATCCAGGGTTGAGTTCCAGTAATTAGTGTATTTTTATTTTATTTTTAGCCCAAGCTGTGGCATATTGCTCTTCGACACCACACTCGGAGCAGCAGAGGACATAAGAAAATACCATACCAGAAATAAAAAACTGGAGTGCTTTAATAAGGGAATTTACATACAGAATTAGTGTAATTATAAGGGTTAAAGGGTATATGGGTTGCCAGGTATAATAGAAAAAAACACCCAAGTAGAACACTCACTGCCATTTTATTAGGTCCACGCTGGTAAAGGAACATGAAGAAGAATGTGATTATGAATAGGAACATTTCTCATTGAATGTGAATGTGTACACATGGCAGCCTGGTCAGGATCACAGCGAGTTAAGCGAGTACGGAATCGTTTTGGGATCTGAGGACATTTTGCTAGAAAGTACGGCGGGCAGGAAAATGCGTAATTCCTGCGTAAAGAGGAATTGGAACTGGAATGATGTAGAAGAGGCCGAGAAACTGTCAGAGCCAGAATTCACACACCATGCTGAGATTTTACTGTGAGCTTTAGTTTAAATACAGAGATGATTTTGGAGCTGTTCATAATCTCTGGTATCACAATTCCTTCAATATAGTCAAACTTTTCTGGTATTTTCTATTATAATAACGATAATAATAAATAATATTTTTTCTAGATACGATTTGAAGATCCGCTGCTCTATTGCTTTTTTTTTCGCTTTTTATGTCTACAAAGAACCAAATGATCTGCCAGTAGAAAAAAAAACATCAAGCTTGAAATTCCTGCAAACACAATCCTGGATGATCCCACGTATGATTCCCCTGCTAAGCATCCCAAGATTTTTGAGGAACAGATGTTTGGAGAGGTTCCTCATCAACTCCACGCTTTTTATTCCCAGCCCCCGTGAGCGATCGTATTAACGCAAAATGATAAAAAAAAAACGTAAACGGTGAAGTAGAATGAAATAATGAAAGTTCGAATCTTTCTGTCTCTGTCCTTCAGAAAAAAAAAAGCGAGAACGTCGTAAGAAACATTTCGCGACATGCACCGGCTCGTCTGAGAACATTTATACAATAATATACACTGTGTTTCAAGGGGGAAAAGCTATAGGAGAACAGATTAGGACTGTAGTGTGTGTGTGTGTGTGTGTGTGTGTGTGTGTGTGTATATGGGCCCTAAAGTGCACAGCTCTCTGTGCAGTCAGTGTTGTTGTCATCAGCAGCCCTCTTCCTGAGCTCCCTGCCTGCTTTGTGGTGCCCCTGCTGGGCAATAGGTTGATGTTTTTGAGACTCAGATGCCCCCTGGTGGTGAGGCAGGGCAGAGGCATGGTTTTCTTCCTGCTCCACCTGCAGGTAGGCGCGTACGCGGTGGTGCCGGGGCCGAGTGTCGCTGAAGTCGATGACGCGGCATTCGTACGTGCCCTCGTCCGACGGCTTCACGCTGGACAGACGCAGCTTGTGGGAGATGTTGCTGCCGGCCACTTTTACCACCTGCAGGATGGACGGAGGAGACGGTCAGCCGGGGTGTGTGTGTGTGTGTGTGTGTGTGTGTGTATTTTAGGGATGTGCATCTCCATAACTAAAGGATGAAACAATTCGAATCTCGATGCATAGTCAACGTTACAATACATTAAAAACATATGAAGCAGCTACCGATGTGATGCGATACGATTTTTTAACTATTTTTAGCACAATGTAATATAATGGAAATGATTTAAAGCTCTGCAATTCAATATGGTGCTGAGAGTTCACTTTTATTTCTTTGGTTCAGACAGACAGCAAATCATCACTTTACTGAAATGCCAACTTTTATGCCGACCTTACCATCACTAATACACACACACACACACACACTCTCATGACAGACACACGTGTGTGTGTGTGTGTGTGTGTGTGTGTGTTTCTCATTAACGTCTCCTGCATAGCCCGATGTGTGATGGCACTAAATAGCAGTCTTGAGGACGTGTGAGACAGGAAGCAGAGACACTTCATCAGGACACATGCTGTAATGAGACACAAGCTGTAGCCACATCCACAAACACACACACACACACACACACACACACACACACACACACACACACACACACACACACATATACATACATTTCCCTCCTTCTCTCCATTTGCCCCGTGTTATTTATCTATATAATTATTTCTTTCTGTTATCTCTACACAATACATCTCTGTCCCTCCCATTCCCTTTCTATCCATCATTCTCTCCGTCTCTCCCTATTTCCCTTTATCCTTCTTTCTTTATTCAGACAAAAGCAGAGTATTCCTTTCATCTCTGTCTCCTTTATTCTCCTTTTTTATAGCTTACTCTCCTTTTCTTTATCCTTTCTTTTCATCCTTTGATGGCTCTCTTGCTGTCGTTCTTACTTCATCCCTCTCTCCCTCTCTCTCATACACCAGCATCATCAAAACAGATTAGGCTTTTTAATCTCCTTTTCATATTGATCTCTCTCTCTCTCTCTCTCTCTCTTATTCTTTCTCTTTTCTCCATCCCTTTCTCTCATTCTATTTTCTGCTGTTTCCATCTCCGTTCTTTTTATTTCTCCATCTCTTCATATCATTTTGTCTCTTTTCTTTCTTTTGTTTCTCTTTTCTCTTCAATGTTTCTTCTTTATTTATTTATTTAATTCTATACACTCTCCCCTCTTTTCCTTTCTCTGTTCTCTCTCTTCTCTCTCTCTCTCTCTCTCTTTCTCATATTCATAAGCTCTCTTTTCCTTTCTTCAGATCATCATTGTCTCTCTTTTCTTTCTCTTGCTCTTCCATTGCTTTTGTTTCCCTCTCTTTCATGTTTTTTTTTTCTTTTTACATTTATCTCTCACCCTCTTTTCCGGTCTCTTCTTGCTTTCTCTCTCTCTCTCTCTCTCTCTCTCTCTCTCTCTCTCTCTCTCTCTCTCTCTCTTTCTTCCTCCTCTCAGAGTGACTTGTGTAGGAGTCCAATCGCTCAATAAAACCGTCTGCCAGGGAAACAAATTGAGTGCCAACATAGATGGATACTCACACAAGCACAACCTCACACACACACACACACACACACAAGCACACACACACACACACACCTTCAGCAAACCCAACCTGTGTTGCATTCACTGGCGCCACTCTGTTTCTGTCCACATACCCAATTTTAGTGAATATGAAATCTAACCCCAACCTCAACACTACACACACTTACACACACACACACACACACACACACACGCGCACACACACACACACACACACACACAGACACACACACAAAAGCCTCATCATTTATTCCTCTTGCTGAAGTCAAATGAATAAAATATGAGGATTCGTGCTCTTTTTTTAACTTCTGCTCTCCCAGTAGGTCTCTCGTATCTCTTCTTCTCTATGCTCTCCATCTTTCTCCTCCATCATTCTGCTCTCACTACCTTTTTTCACAGCTCTCTATCCGCTCCTCTCCTTTCAAATCCATCTTTCGTGTCTCCTGCTCTTCTGTTTCCTCACCTTTTTTTGCCTTGATCTCTTCATCTTTCCTCTCTTTATTTTCTCTTCTTTTAATAATGACTGCGCTTCAGATTTCAGCCAGAATTTAAACTTACACTATTAAAGGATTAGTGTCATGTTGTTACCAATGGCAACCAGCAAGTGCTTTGATTTGTTCTCTTTCGTCTACACCAATCATCCATAACCAATAAGACCACAGCTTCCCAATTCCCTGTAACCAATCAGAACACAGTCTTATCACAATCCACTGTAACCAATCAGAACACAGTCCCATCACAATCCACTGTAACCAATCAGAACACAGTCCCATCACAATCCACTGTAACCAATCAGAACACAGTCCCATCACAATCCACTGTAACCAATCAGAACACGGTCCCATCACAATCCACTGTAACCAATCAGAACACAGTCCCATCACAATCCACTGTAACCAATCAGAACACGGTCCCATCACAATCCACTGTAACCAATCAGAACACAGTCCCATCACAATCCACTGTAACCAATCAGAACACAGTTCCCACCCCATCACTCTAAACAATCCGAGCATTCCTTCTTACCCAAATCAACTGTAACCAATCAAAAGATAGCGCCTGTCCCACTCTACTGTAACCAATCAGAACACAGTTCCTATTCCTTAAAACAATACAATCAGACCAGAACCCCGGTCTTTGATTTACATGGAAGCCAGTGACATCAAAACACAATAACCAGAGGAACCCAGTTTCAGCCCCAAATGTCAAAACCATTTGCTTAAATATAAATGCAGTATAGCCAGTTAAACCATAGGTCCCATTTCCAAAGCAATATCAGAACACAATTTCCACCCAAGAACAGAATGAGTCTTTGATCAAGACTGAGGACCATCACCTCTGTTTGTAGGCCAAAAGTGTTCTTTAGTATTTTATAAACTGCAGATGATATAATTAGTAAAATCTCCAGTGAGCCACCTGCAATCCTGCAGAACAACAGATACGGCGCTACAATCAATACTGAAGCAAGTCCAAGTGCACGTCAATAAATCAGAGACAAATTGATACAAAAGAAAAACCCTAGACCAGAGTCCTCCTCCACCCTGAGAACCCCATTCCCATTCGCAAATATCCCTGGAACAAATCCTGCCGTACACACTTCTGCGTCCAATCACAAACCATTGTTCTAAAAACACACCTCCGTCACTGTAAACATAAACATTTTGTCATTTGGGTAAAACCAAAAGTATCAAACTGAACACTATGAACAGTCACTAAAAAGGACCCTGTACACAAAAGCACATCCTTCATACGTACTATAATTATAAAAAAGTGAAAATTGTGTTCGAATTCACATGAAGTAGTACACAGTCATATTGTGTATAATTTGGGACTAATCCACTGGGATGCAAAGTGTGGTGTGTGTGTGTGTGTGTGTGTGTGTGTGTTGAGACTGCCAGAACCTTAGATGTTTTTTTCTACTCGTTCCTCTGGGAGGCTGTTTTGCACAGTGATGCAGCACCTAGTGTTTTCACCAGAGGGTTTGTTCACCCCAGTAACTCTGAGACTAACTGCGTGTGTATACACACACACACACACACACACACACACACACACACACACACACACACACACACACACATCAAACCATCCATCAAGAAACCCGGTCAGTGTGTTTTAGCGAGGTGTGTGTGCGTCTTTGAGTATGTGTGTGTGTGTGTGTGTGTGTGTGTGTGATGATTATGTATATTAAACCATATATAAAACCTGCAAGAAAATTTGACAGAACAAATTTTTAGAGGAAGCATCAGGCACTCTTCATAATTAGAGAGAGTTCACAGAATTTTCTAGAAGCTTAAGCTCCGCCCCTTTTTTATTACATCTTCGTCTGTCGTTCTCAAAACTAAAAATTGTTTTGTCTTAAATCGTCGACAATTTGGTCGAGACCCATCACCTGAAAGAGACAACAACGTCTGGAACTTACGCTGATTTTCGTAGCGTCCTTTGGAATCTCCTCTTGAGGCGCCACCTACAGGATAAAATATAAAACATGCACAGCGTGAAATATTCAGCACTTCAGCCTACATTTGCATTTGATGTCCTTTCACGCTCGGTTCAAAGAGGAAAGAAAAAGGTCCCATCAAAGGTCTATTTAATGACATCTTGTCCAATGAATGTTGACTGTCCACAAGTCAAAAAAATATTTCTGGCCAAAAGTATTGGGACACCCGACTTTCCAAGCCGTTATTGAAAATCATGGAATTTTCCTTTCGCTTGAACTTGAGACCCAAACCTGTTCCAGCATGGCAATAGGCACAAAGCTCCAGCTTTATGAAGATCTGCTTTACAAAGTTGGAGTGGAAGATCTCCTGCTATAGAGCTTATTGAACACCTTGGAGGAACGCTGACTGCACCCCAGGCCTCGTTACCTCACCAACATCTGTACCTGACATTACTAACACTTTTGTGGATGAATGAATCTTCAGAAAACCTAGTGGAACATCTTCCCAGAAAAGTGGAGCTTATTATAAACAGCAAATGGAGACTAAGTATGGAACCAGATATATATATATTTCTATATATTTTGTATGTGTGGAAGCGAGGTGGACATGGAGAGCCTGTATCCATCTGCCCCCTCCTCAGTGGCCCGAGATGAATAATGCATGTCGGTTTGGAGGTTAGCGTGAGTTTCTTTACCTCCAATTAGAAAGCCTTCTCAGATCCGCAGCACGGATCCACACAAACTTTCCCTCTCTGTCGCTGAACCTTTCACCTCCTACAAAATTATTCCTCAGCACCACTCAATCTTTCATCCTTTCCTCTCCGGTGCCTGCCTGCTCCCTCTTTCCTGCACCTCACACACACTCACACACACATACACATCCTCCTCATTGTCCCTCCTCCCTCTCTAGGTGCCTGGGGAACCTGAAGCTATTTCTACCTCAGTGATTAATGTGGAGATATTGTTTCCTGCACACACCACTCCTCCTCAACACATCCCATCCTCAACCCCTCTCTCTCTCTCTCTCTCTCTCTCGCCTTTATTAGGGATCTACTGTCTGGTTTATGTCCTACCTGATTGATCCGATTGATCCGAATCTAAAAGATGTCAAGACGGATTCGTTTTTAGAACCCCCAATAATTTCCATTGTGTTTACTAGATGTTTTTTTCTAGGATTCATGTTCAATATTTGTACTGAATTATTTCCTTGATAATAAAAGCATAGTTTTTTTTATTAAACAATAAGTAAACGATCACGTCGTAGTTACAGTGAAAAATGTTTTAATTCTGTTCCCATCCCTAGATTTTTGGTTTGGTTACATATGCAAATGTATGCAGAGTTAATTAGACGAAGCCTGGACTGCATACTAAATAAACGCTTGTCACTTATTTCTCTTTTTTTCTCCTCTGGTGGATAAGTTCAGAGCAGTAAGAAAAACTTATAAAAATAAATAAAAAGCCAAATGATTGAGTAAAGGAATGCACTCATAATGAGCAAAACATCAAGAAAGTTCATGAGTGAAGGGGAATAGATACACGGAAGGAAATGAACGTAATTAATATGCGAATAAACATGAATGACGCAAGTAAACTGCTCAGCTCTGAGCTAAGATCAGATTTTTTTCCCCTCACCTGAAGATTCCATGTCAAATTACAAATTATAGTACACACATAAGAACCAAATCCTCACAGATCTTTGGAGTTTATTATCATTTCTTGCTAAATTAAAAAAGCAAAATTAAAAAAGTAAGTAAGCATAATTTCCGCCTTCCGTTTATTTACCCTCCCGCTGTTTGAAACATTGCAGCAATGACTGAAAATGCGTTTTCAAAAGCCTCTGTTTTCACAGGTCCACACTGCGACATAAAAATAGTGTTTTTAAAAGCATTGACTTTGGAGGACCTTTTCGAAAAACAGCGTTTTCATTTACTGAAAACACGTCTTAGTGTAGACCGAAGGCCAAAACTGAGAGAAAAATATAAAAAAACAAACAAAATTTCAAACAAAAACATATTGTGTGGACATGGCCTTACTGTGTTGCTGATCAGAAAGAGTGGGAGTACGTCACATGATTGAGAGGAAGCACTTGTTGCTCTTGTATGATAAGCGAAAGTTGGGGTTGAGTGGTTGGAAATTGGCAGCCGGCAAAATTAGGAAGAAAAATGTAAACAAATTGAAGAAATAGACATTGAAAGACCTGGGGTGCCAATACTTTTGTTGCAAACAGACAACTTGTTCAAATGTTCTCAGGGCCTGAAATCTTGATTAAATGTATGCTACACATTCAGAATATCGCACTTCTATACTCCACACCACTGATGAGGAACCACATAATACGTCTAAAGAGCTGAACTGTTTCAGGACACATTAGCATTAGCACCATTCACCTGGTTGGTGGTCCATGTCTCTTGGTCGGTCCACTCTTTGTGGTTCCTGATGTACCACCACTGGATCTCCAGAGAATAAGAAGCTAAGCCTGATCCCCGGAACGAGCAGGCCATCTCCACATCCTGCCCGCTGTGTGCCGTCATGTCATGAGGGACCTCTGTGAAGAGAGCTGGCGAGAGAAACAGGCAGACAGCAAGGATTTCAAAGGGCTGTGATTTGAAAGGAGAGAAGAGAACAGAACGAGACTATTGAGGGCCACTTAAGCGCTTCGAGAGAAGCTTTTCAGGGTTAAATCCGGTTATTTCGGCATTATGTGCATTTTAAAAGCATCATCCTGCAATAAAGGGAGTAAAAAGAGAGAAAGTGAAGGAAAATTAAAGTATGAATGGGTCATAAATGATGTTAGTGCCTGCAGTCAATTTTATGGTTGTGATGTCACTACTCGGAAAACATTTCTAGCTTCCAGTCACACCGTAGCAGCAGGAAAATGTCGGTAAGGTAACGATCTGTTCCCAGGCTTCAAACAGATCCAGCCTGACTAGCCAAAGTGTATTTTTATTAACGCTCCTGAGACTTTCACTCCGAGCTCTACAGCAAACTCAGCACATTTCTGAACAGACTCAATTCCCTCTCGTCATGTTGGGCAAAAATAGGTTGTTTCCCTTTCGGTGCTGTATCTAACACTGTCCTGCCTAAACCACATACACTCCACAGACTCTCAGCTTCCCAATCAGCTGGGAAACGTCAAGACAAATAAACACTTTCTTCTTCTTCTCCTTTGGATCCAGTTTCTCCCCAATACTAATCTGGACATTTTAGAGAAACAGGCACATGAAAGGGGCAGTTGGTGTTGAAGTGTGGAAATAAGCAGCACCCAAGACTCCTTATCGGACCGCACACACTCCTGGCAGCCAGCAGGCAGCCCTGTGCACTTCAAAGTGAACGATTCAGCTCTGTGTGGATCACTCACACCTCACTTTCAGACCCTCAACATGAGACGCCGCTGCCGTCTGAGAGCGCTGTGTAATGTCTAATGCTGGTGTATAATGCCACTGTCTAATGCCGATATATGATGGCAGTACATAATGCCTCTGTCTAATGCCAGTATATAAAGGAAATATGTAATGCCACTGTCCAAAATATAATGGCAGTATATAATGCCATTTAAAAAAAAATTTTTGGGGACGACGACTTTGAAAGAGAAGTAATTTAAGATCCTCTACACCAAAGTCTCCAGTCTGATTAGTTATACATCGGTTCAGTCTAACAGCATCTCTGACTGAGGTGCAGCTGCAAATCACAGCTTTGCAGCAAAGCGCTCATTCTGATACACAAGCATTTCTATGGAAACAGCTTACAGAGAGTCGTGCGTTGTGGACAGTTCACATAAACAGCTTACCAACATGTGTAATTGCTGATGAAAGGTTTCTGTAAGGAGATAGTACATGTTCCAGTGGAGAACCTGTCCAAAGGTTTCCATCATCTTAAGGACAGAGAGAGAAAAAAAGGAAAGGACTGGGGAAGAAACAAGCTGTAGCACAACCGAGAACTTGTTTCATAACATTCAATTTCAAAACATAAAAGGCCCCAGAATCCACCATCATGGGATAAGGTGAACATGCAGCTACCTAGCTTTAGCTCCATAAAATGTTAGCTATGTCAAATCTGATAGCTAGAGGAAAGGAAAGGAAAGGAAAGGAAAGGAAAGGAAAGGAAAGGAAAGGAAAGGAAAGATGTATATAACGAATCCTCCTTGGATCATGAGAAGGCTATGATTGTTCAGATATTGTTCAGCATTAGTGTTTCTCTCTTTTCATTCCAAAGTTCTTCACTACCAAGTCCACTAAAATAGCTAACACTAATTTCAAATTTCTATTGAACATGAGATAAAGCAAAAAAGACAAAGTGTGAAATCTGCACAAGTACATGACTAAACTCTTCAGCACATTCAGACAGGCTAATCCGGGATTTGCTAGCATGTCTTGTCAAACAAGCCCCATGAATAATGAAGATATTAATCTCGCTGATCCAACCCATATGGCTATTAACTCTGACCCAATCCTCTTAACTGCTCCCTACAGAATGCTTTTTATTTCCCCCAGAAACCCATTCGAAGGAGCGGAAGACTGGCTCCGGGCCCTCAGGGTGTTCCGGATCGTTCCAGCTGCTCCCTGAGAGACTTTTAAATATTCACATGTCCACTTTAGAGCTTCGGTGCTAAACCATGCCATGTCTCAGAACATCTCCTGGATCATCAGGAGCTCAAAGTCAGGCATGTCGTATGGTACATTATTGGAAGCCCCGCCTCCTTTCCATTTCCATATACAATAATCCCCTGCTTTATCGCAGTTCAAATAATGGTGGCAGGAAATGAGCCAGACAATGAATAAAAAAATATATAAATAGGGTTGCCCTCTTGTGGCCTGGAGGGGAATTGAGCCAAATATTTACGTTGTTGTCCCAGTTTGCTCACACATTCTCATTCCACTTCTTTTAAGGGATGAGTACAGGAACAGAGGTGATCAAGCTTTTGCTGTGGTTATAAAGCTGTGCAAGCTGTGCTCAGCCTTAAATCTGGCAACTTTGAAATCTTTGTCTTTTTTTAACTTAAAATTTTTTGAAAGATTGAGTTGTGTATGCAGTTGTGTTTCTTGGCTGATACTTGGTTGCGAATGCGCTACGGTTTAAAGCACTTTGTTAACGGCACGTTATTAAAGGTGCCATATGAATAAACGTGTGATTTTTTTGTAGAGTGAGCACAACTCCCATGCACTACATAGAGATCCGTGAACGACTGAGAGATTTGGGACACAGATCTATTTTTTTATTTATCACAGTATCTGGAGTGTAGCTGAAATAAACAAATGTCAACAATTGAAACAATGTGTTTTGGTCACAAGGTTTATTTTAAATGAACAAACTCTTTCATTGGATTCAGCGTGTAGCTGCGATGGTACGTTACACTCGAGTCTGAAGAAGAAAAAAGCTATCGACCGGCTCGGATTCACATTAGCATCATCGCCGGAAGGCTGTCATATCTCCACCTCAATCGTCTTTAAAAAATATTCAGAAACACTCGGAGCGATTACTAGAAACTCAGTCTTGCTGATACCGTGTGACAGAATACAAAAGCTCTGTGGCAGCTGGCCATTTCAGAAAGGCCACATGTCACGCTGAGTTTAAACAAGCCTCAGTCTGCAGGGCCGCTGGGAGAACTGCAGGGACATCCATTACAAATAAAGGAGCCAGTTATCTACAAAAAAACAGTAGTTCACGTTTGGGAGTAACCAAACCGCAATTTGCGTACGCCGACTGATCTGTGAAAGGGAGCGAGCTTCCTGTGCTCACAACTGAAAAATAACAGCAGATCAAATCATTTCAATTCTTCAGTCCCATTATTGGCCTCCGATTGCTGTACAGCTTTGTGTATTGTTAAAGTCGACGCGCTCCGAATCCATCCAGCGCTCAGTCCCGTGTCCCCACGACCCTGATGCTAATAGATTTTCAAAAAAGGGAAAAAAGAGGAAGCTGTAAAGAGGAGAATAATACACAGCCATGACTTCAGTGAGGGGCGGAGCCAAAGCGAGTGAATCCCTTTAAAAAGAAAAGACATTGGAGAGAAAGATGGAGAAAGAGAGGTAAAAAATAAACCTCAAGCTACCTAGAGCTAGAATCCTTCCTGTTTAATTACTCATCATTGACTCCACTCTGGCCACACCCCTTTTTTAAATTTACGCCACATCTGCGTAAACCTCATATCCCATAATTCCCTCTCAGGACAATTTTTCTCAGGTCCTAGTTCAGCAAGTGAAATCGAATCAAAATGGCCGCTCACAGCATCAACAGTAAAGACATCAGGATTGTCTGACTTTCTAGAACTTTCAGATGATGGTAAATAAACATCCCACAGCCTACAGTAAACAACAATATTTGTCTTTAGGTGTTTTTAGACCCTTTACATCCACAATAAAGACAAACACATAGTAATTTAACTGAACAAGCTTTTACTGTGGACGTTTGAGGTTTGGAAGCCTGGAGACATGTTTCATTAATGTCCACAGCCGAGTCGTTTAATCTCATTCCTCTTCGTGTAGGTCACAAACATCATCATTGACTAAATGGCAGAGTAAAAAGACCACTTTTGGGTGTGATAAAATGGAGAAAACCTGGGTTTGATTCTCAGCTTCAGATCGTACCTGTGGTTTCCAGGAGGACGTTAATAACTCCGGCTCCGGCTTCAGGACTCTTTCTGTAATCAGCTGTAATTTCTGGTGTCACACACCACATCATATCCTCTTATTTCCTCTTAATTGGAATCTCAAAAAGGACACAGCACCTGCACAGAAAAAGGTTTCCTTCTGCTCCACCATGCCTCATTAACTCCATAACGAGGTTACTCGTTAGCTCATCAGGTCAATCAGGTGTGCTGAAGGAGGGAGGAACAGACGCCAGTCCGGAGTCGGCTGGTTTAGACGTCTGTCGCTAACAGAGACGTGAGACTCAGAAGGAGGCTTGATGAAAAGCAGGAAGCGGCCCGCTTTCCTATCAAAGCCTGCATGCTCGAAGCATCTTCTCTTCGACAACGAGCAGCAGAAAGAGCCGGAGACTGTAATTATTGTGGCGCTATCGTAATTGGAGGCTTCAAAGGACCGTGTAAGTGATATGAGAAAAGCTACAGAGACATCATTATTTCCCAGAGATATGATCAGACAAGTGGCTTCTTTTTTCAGTGGAAAGCACAATCGGTCGATCAAAACAGGGAGCAGGGGATCATAATGGCCGGGGTAAAGAGAGAGAGAGAGAGAGAGAGAGAGATCTCATCCAATCTCTTTTATTCCAGAATTAGTGATTTATTAAGATGAAAACATAGCGATACTAAGGCTCAAGCATTACCCAGTACAAGTGAGAGAGAGAGAAAGAGAGAGAATGCGAAGAGAAAGGTGGAGAGAGAGAAAGCAAGAGAGTGTGTGAGAGAGAGAGAGAGAGAGAGAGAGAGAGAGTGCATAGAGAAAGAGAGAGAGAGTGAATGCAAAAGAGAAAGTTAGAGAGAGAATACGAAAGAGAAAGGGGGAGAGAGAGAATCTGAAGGAGAAAGACAGAGTGCGAGAGAGAAAGAATGAAGGCACAAAAGGGAGCAAACTGAAAAGTGAGAGCGACAAACAACAAAAACAAGAGAGAAAAGTGAAAGTGTGAGAGAATTAGAATAATAATAAAATTAGAGAATAATAATTTATTTTATTTAGTGCCTTTAAAATTACATTTAAAACAATAATAATAATAAGATTAATAACATACGTAAATGTAATAAACATTATAGATACATTCTTATTTGCTTTCATTTTGTCCCTCATTTTTCTTTCTTTTTTCTTGTTTTTCTTTATCTTATTTCTATCTTTCCTTCCTTTTGAACTTGCTTTTGCAATACACATGTACACTTATTTGTGTACACTTAATTTTATTTTAAAACTCTGTATAGTTTTTTACTGTACAGACTCTTATTTCTGTTATGTGTCTGTATGTTCAACGCTTTGGCAATATGAATGTCCATATTTGTCATGACAATAAAACAACCTTTGAATCTTGAACCTTGAATCATGAGTGTTGAGAAAAGATCAGTGCACTTCCTCTCGGCTCCTAAACACAGTGCGAGTGTGTGAACTCCATCAAAGCAAAGGATCATCCTGGAAAGAGCAAATGTCTGAGACGTGACCTTCAGATTGAACTCAATCCAGCCTTCAGAGTAAAAGGCCGGGAGAAAAAGAAAGAGCACAAGAAATAGATAGATAGAGAGAGAGAGAGAGAGAGAGAGAGAGAGAGAGAGAGAAAGAGAGAGAGAGAGAAATTGAACCCATTGACAACTCAAACAAAAAGAAAGCAGAAGTAGACAGATTTCCAGATGTCAACACCGTCATCTCTCTCCTTCTCTCTCTCTCTCTCTCTCTCTCGGTGTCTCTTTCTCTCTCACTCGACAGGCAGAATGCATTATTTAGGAAGTCAGATCCAGGATCAGAAGCGTCACATGTCCAATCCTTCCACATATTTAAGTAAATGTGTTCATTAAGATGTTACCGATTCACTAAAGCCCCGTGTTCGCTTTAACGAGCAACGGAAAGCAGTAATGGGATGTGCGTCCACATCAGGTTTTCAAGATTTTTCAAGATTTTTTCCCCCGGCAAATCCAAGCAACGGTTTTCAGACCAAACCGATGCCAAGGTTAAAGTCCATTTTTTCTTTAGCTCTCGGTACATTCCAGTAATTGCCATTCGTGGAGAACATGAAGAACCAAATGAAGGGCTGAGGATCTGCTGACTCATCAAAGTGGACTCGGCTGATTTATAGACACGTGGTTTGTTCGGATCTTTTTACAAGAAGAGAAAGAGGGAGGACTTGAAAAATGAGGAAAAATTAGTGTAGCACAAACCCGTGTTCCTCTTCACTAGAACTGAAAGATTAAAAATGACTTTTTTAAGTGATTGTAGCATTAAACCTGCACTGCAATGACTAAAGTTTGTGGACACCTGAGCATAAGATTCCTTGGTGCTTCTTCTCCCTATGTAAAAAACTCCATTCTTCTGAGAAGATGTTCCACTACATTTTGTGAAGATGTGTGAAACTTCATGTAGGCATTTTACTAACACCAGGGTGTAAAGTCAGGTTCTGATGGAGGTGAGGTGAGGAAGCCTGGGGTGCAGTCAGCGTTCACAAGGTTCAGACTCTAGAGCAGGAGATCTTTTACTCCATCCCTTGTATCTTCATGGAGCTGGCTTTGTGCACAGAAACATTGTCATGCTGGAACAGGTTTGGGTACAGGTGAAGGGAAGATTTCATGCTAGCACATCGAAGCTAACCAGACCAAGATGGCGGCCCGTGTACAACGCGAGTTCTCTTCAGATTTTATCATTCACTTTGTTGTTTTCAGCTCACTCAGTATCATTGTAATATATATTTGCACATTTTTACTTCCAGAATACGTTTATTGTATATTTATATTAGATTTATTTATATACGTTGCTATTTGCAATTCTGGTTAGATGCTAACTGCATTTCATTGACTCTGTACTTTTACTCTGCACAATGACAATAAAGTTGAATCAGATCTAAATCTAATCTAAAGACATTGTATTCAATTGTGTGCCTCCATGTTTGTGGTAACAGTTTGAGGAAGAACCACATCTAGCTGGAAACATCAAGGTTTTGAATACTTGGTGGTATCTCAGTGGGTATGGCAGTGGAATTGGAAGGTCACAAGTTCAAATCCCGGCACCACCAACCTGCCACTGCTGGGCCCTTGAGCAAGGCCCTTAACCCTCACCTGCTCGGGTGTAAGTCGCTCTGGAAAAATACATATATACATGTACATGTGCTTTTACTCCATATGGTGTTATTGCTCTCAACAAAAAGATATCTTTGTTACGTTTTAATCCACGTGTAAAAAAATAAATAAATCAATAGCAACAGGCTGAAGCTCTTCTCGAGGCAACGAGACCTGAGCTCACGGTGAGAATATTACACATTTAAGTCTGTGAATAAAAGAGCTAATTAGTATGTAAAAGGATCCAAAATCTAATCCTGAAACATTTACAATCGAAAGCTCAGAGGGAACGAGATTAGAGTAAAGCGTCTGCGACTCGACAGATGCCTCTGCCTCCTGATTAACTCCGCCAGGGGAATAAATTTAACACGCCTTTATCTGTGATTATTATTTCTGGCCTCTCGGTCTCGGTGAGCGCCAATGTCTGTCGAGCAGTGAGCGCCGTCGAGCGTGACAGGAAGGGCAGCGCTTTGGAAATCTTTTTTTTCCGCAAACATCTCCAACCTCTCCTCTCCTGCTGCCATGAATACTTAATATAACTCACGAGCCGAGTGTCACTGTTGCCCCTGGAAACAGGAGGTGGGCTGTGGTACAGGATCCCATTTCGAGAGCTGCAGATGGAAACACGAGGCGAGAGAGCGAGCGTGGACGCACATCTACGAGTTTCCTGATGGACTGAGAAGACAGGACCACAGGAATAACGCTGAGATCAACTCTGTACACACTCATACAGGTTCCTACCAGGAACCAGGTGAATTTCAGGAGTAGCTTTTGAGCGTGTGGTCATCCAGCCTGCAGTCTATAGACGGGACGTCGTTTGAGACGCACTTTCAACCAGTAACTACGATACACAGGGTGTGTTTTCTCAAGGTGTTTCCTCAGAAACCAATCAGAAGACCTGAAACTACCTCAACTACTTCATGTCCAGTCTTTCTGAATAAAACAATTATCCACTCAATAATCCCACGTTCCGTCCCCCAATCTTTGCGACGTACAACATATCGCCAAAAGTTTGTGCACCCCTGAGTGACACACTTATATGGAACATCTGGGGGATTTGTTGAATAATAATCTCCACTCTACTGAGAACAAGATTTTGGGATGTTGCTGAGCATCCAAGACCAAGTACAAGAGCATCGTTTGAGAACGTTCCAGCTCAAGATTATCCCAGTGGTGTTCAGTGTGGTTTGAGGAGGAGGAGGAGGAGGAGAAGGAGGTCAGGGCTCTGTGTAGGACACTAAAGTTCTTCCAGTTGAACCTTCATGCCAGTAATGGAACACACACTGTACAGCTACATACATTATATACAAATTTTGTGCAAGTCTGAAGATGAACTACGTTTGGTTGTGATGAGGTGCACAGACTTGAATTACTGGTTGAATTATTTGGTCGCATGACAATAATACAAACACGTCAGATAAACTAGCAGCTAGCTACTACAAGCTACATGACACGCAGAGAAACGTAGCGTAACTGTAATGAAGCTGCGCCGCTAATTACATATAATTAGAGTTTATCAGGCTGCAGTTCGGGTCGTTAGATGAAGGCTGTAATTGTCAAATAAAGAGCTCTAGAAGGAGTCGAAATGAATCAAGCTGTAGGAGCTCTGTTATAAATTTGGGTTTGCTGCAGCTTTAGTGGGATGACAGACACCCACCCACCCACCAACACACACACAAATACACACAAACACACACACACACACACACACACACACACACACACACACACACACACACACACAGAGCACAGAACATGATAAATGTGCTGCTGCTCTTTCAGATTATAGCGTTATTTTATCCGCGGTGAATCTGTGGATATGAATCATAGTGATGTTGTGTGTCGCCTCGTAAGGACTCCGAGTTAAGCGCTGCAGGTGGCAGCTGCGATGAAATACGGTACAGCCGATCCACAGGCACGTCAAAAAAAAGAGGACAGGAGAGGAGAGCTGAGAGGGAACGAAGAGAGAGAGGGAGAGAGGGAGAGGGAGGACGGAGGAGGTGTGCATGGAGATGTCGAAGGCGTCTAAAAGAGGAGAGACGGGAATAGATCGAGGTGAGACTGAAAAATGAAGAACACGAGAGAGAGAGAGAGAGAGAGAGAGAGAGAGATAGATAGATAGATAGATAGATAGATAGATAGATAGATAGATAGATAGATAGATAGATAGATGGGAAAGAGAGTGAGAGATAGAGAAACAACAAAAAGAGAAATAGACAGACAGACAGACAGACAGACAGACAGACAGACAGACAGACAGACAGACAGACAGACAGACAGATAGATAGATAGATAGATAGTGACAGTGGATAGTGACTGACCGTAATGCAGCTACAATTAAACACAGGTTTAAACTTAAGCTATTAAAACTAAAAATGGATACAAAAATACAGAATGTGTGAGTGAGTTGTAGATCTTATACCACATAACATCTGTATTTTACATCCGTTACGTTAAATGTTCTGGAACGTCAGTAAAGTGATCTGTTCCTGAGAGCGTTACAGCAGCTATCGACAGTTCAATTCATTAACGCAATTGATATTAAGAGAGAATTGACACCCCAGATGCCCAAAGCCCCGCCCCTTCCTGTCCACAGCGCACGCACGATGTCCCGGCTGAACACACTTCGGTACCGCCTACATTAGCACGTGTCTGAAATGAAAAAGATGAAGAGGAATCACAGACGGAGGAAGAAAGAGAAACAAGTGCAGGAAGATCAGAAGGTTAACGGACAGGACAAAATAAGCGTAAAAAAAAGCAGTTAATTTCCCACAATGCAGCAGAAAATTACCGGCGTGTCGACGCTAATAAAAACGTCTGATGGCTCAAATGAATTAATAATAAGCCCCCGGTGTGAAAAGCGACCGAGGCGCAAATTACGACATTTCATGTTCACTTCGCTAAAAAAATGACAGAGGACACTGTAGAGCAATTAACCTCAGGCCTGAGTACACACTCTCTCTCTCACACACACACACACACACACACACACACACACACACACTATCCAGTAACACACACACACACACACACACACACAATGGTCAGCAACACACACACTCACACTATTCAGTAACACACACTCACACACACACACACACACACACACACACACACACACATACACCGGCCAGCAACACACTCACACACTGGTCAGCAACACACACATATACACTGGTTAGCAACACACACACACAAACTCACACACACACTGGTCAGCAACACACACACACACACACACACACACACACACACACACACACTGGTCAGCAACACACACACACAGACACACACACAGGTCAGAAACACACATGTACGTACACACACACACACACACACGCACACATGCATATTTATGATGTATTAAATTACATATAAATCTCATCTACCTGGTTTTGTTCATATTTGTGTGATTCACTGTACAATTGTATATTTACTGCATTTCTTCATTTTACTGTACAGTGGGTTTTCTTCCTTCTATTTTCTAAAATCTGCTTTATTAATTGTGTGATTTGTAATATTTAATGTGAAGCAGTTTATAGTTATTTATTTATTTATTTATTTATTTATTTAATACATTTTTGTAAATTAAATATACTCAACATCTGGAGAGAAATTCCATGATTTTACAAAATGTGAATGCCTTCCTCATATATTCAGGTGTGTGTGTGTGTGTGTGTGTGTGTCAGCACATCTAATTAGCATTCAGACATGATGTCACCAACACACTGATCTTTCTATCCAAAACACTGAGAAACAGTGATGAAAGAAAAGTTGTGAATTGGAGCTGACAGGCGACAACAGTGTGTGTGTGTGTGTGTGTGTGTGTGTGTGTGTGTGTGTGTGTGTGTGTGTGTGTGAGAGAGAGAGAGAGAGAGAGAGAGAGAGAGAGAGAGAGAGAGAGCGGCATAATCCAGCAGCGAAATAACACAATTATCAGTGATTGGAGATTATTTTGAAGTGTCAGGTGTAACGTCACATGAACCAGAACTGGAAAGAGATACACACACACACACACACACACACACACACACACACACACACACACACACACACACACACAGATCTAAAAATCTTTTTGTCTTTCTCCTCTCTCTCTCTTCCACTTCCTCTCTTTATTTCTCTTTCTCTCTATTTCTCTCCCTACATTCCTCTCCATCTCTTACCTCTCCCTCTTTTTCTTTATCATCCTCTCTCTTCCTCTTCCTTTTTTCTCTTTGAAGATATGATCCTGGAATTCTGAACAGTGTGAAAAGTGGGAATAGTCAGAAGTAATAACCGACAGCAGCAGCAGCAGCAGTGCGACGGTCAGAACCCGGCACTGACGATCAGCACACATTCCACACGGAACAAGATGAGCGAAATCTACGAGGGACGAGTGTGTGATAAAGTGTACATGAGAACATGTAAAACAGTGACGTTTTGGAGAAAACAGAGGAGAGAAGTGTGTCACGTTCGATCAGCTGTTACACACCGAGCTCACAATGGCCTCAAAACCCAAAAAACACACACACACACACACACACACACACACACACACACACACACACACACACACACACACACACAATTCATCAGAAGCGAAATGCTGCCTAGGAAAAGTCACTTCCTGCCTGTGAACCTCTTTTGAGTCGTTAATACAAAACACTCTACATGAATTAATCCTCATCCACCGTGACGCCGAATCCTTTACACTTCCTGTTCTTTTCTCCTTCCCATTAAACCTGCTGCTATTACATTCAAATGTCAATTCCCGAATCCTCAATGTCTTTATTCCTCACATACATAATTAAATTAGATTCAATTTTTTTATCCATTTATAGTTACACTAGTTTGACACACCTGACTTTTCCAACCATACGTGATTCTTCCCCGAACTGTTCCCACGAACTTCTCCAGGACGTCTTTGGAGGCAAGAAATTTTCCCTTCACTAAGAAAACCCAAACCTGTTCCAGCATGAGAATGTGCACAAAACCAGCTTCATGGAGATCGGCTTTACATGGTTTGGAAGTGTGTGGAAGATCTTCTGCTATAGAGCTCCATCCCTACTGAACAATGAATGTGAATGCTGACTGCACCCCAGGCCTCCTCACCTTCTCATCTACATCGGTTCCTGAGTTTGCTAACACACTTGTGTCTGAATGAGTCTCAAATAAATCTCTTTACAAAATCTAGTAGAACATCTTCTCAGAAGAGTGGCGCTTATCGTAAGCGAATGGAGACTAAAAGTGGAATGGGATGTTCAAGAAGAAGCACATATCAATCTTATGCTGAGGTGTCCACAAACTTTTGGGAATATAGTGTATGTTGAATGATACTGTTTTCACTTATAGCAGGTTGTCATGGTACAGAGAAAAACACTTAACAGTGGAACTCCATCTCCATCCTGGTCACTTCTGAAAACTTCCACGTTCACTCGTCTTTTTCTTTACATTCTGGAAAGAAACGCCATTTCTTGTGGAGCGGAAACTGAGCATTTGTAAAACACACTCCCGAGTGGGAAAAACTTTTATTTACTTTAATTTAAATTGAAAGTCTTGGGTTAGACTGTGGCACCGAGTCTGACGGAGATGATGCAGGAGATGAAGATTTCTTACAAAGGCGTGGGTATTTTCAGATGTTCCACCATCACCTCTGACACTGGAGAATCCTTCCCTAAACATCTCTATGAAGGAGCCACCACTATAGAGATATTTCCCAACCATTATTTAAACAAATCCTGGAGCACGTTTGAGATAAACCCCATCACCACGTAATAATCAGCGATCCCGCATAGGAATCCGCTCGAGCGTCGTCCGTCTGTCGCCTGTAAACTCGCCGATCGATCCCACGCTGTGTGAGGAGCCACGACAGCGAGATGCTCAAAGACCTACTAAAAGTATGAGAGGCGATAAACACGGCCTGTTGGTTATGACACCTGCCCACAGTGCTGCGTTATCGACCGCCATCCGTACGCCGAGCCTCAGCCGAGACGTTCCTCCAACACACACACACAATAGGAGCTGACATTACGAACACACACAACGCTTCATAAATCCCAATTTATAGATTAATGTTACAAGGAAAGAGACCATGAGCTTTATTTCACAGCAATAACCATAACTGCAGGCCAGCTTCAGTGACGCCACATCAGGAGGAGAAGCATCAATAAAGAGCGGTGGTTTGGTAGACAAACGCGATCCTCGAGCTGGATGAAGCCGAGAGTGTGAAATATGCGATGAAGTCATGCTGAGAAATTTGATCGTAAAACATTTATATTGTAATTATTTTTTCATATTACAGTATTATGAATAATAATTACAAATTAAAAGCTATTCATATCAAAATCACGTTTTTTTTTGCTACATTTTTAACACATCTTTTACTCGTAAATTATATACTATGGTGGAATTTCAGCTTAAATAGTTTTTACTATTAGGATATTTTTCCACATCTGGACGTAATTTACATGATTTTCAAAAAAATACACTTTCTACTACTTCTTTCTTTCTTTCTTTCTTTCTTTCTTTCTTTCTTTCTTTCTTTCTTTTTTTTAGCATCCCCGTACTCGTTAAAGCCCTCCGGGAATTAAAAAAAAGCTGAAATAATCATCAGCGAAAGCACAGCGATGTTCTGCGGCGTGATTATATACCATTACGTTCTTTATTACACCATATGTCTTTTACATAATCAAGGCAGAGCAGGGCTTCAATTGTCCTCCTGTGACACTCGGCAGCGGAGTTTACTGTAATAAAACAGTACGACGGGTGGAGGGGGGGGGGGATACACACGCCAGAGAAATGCAGCTAGTTAACGAGGAGCTTGTGGTGAACATCAGACGCTACAGAAGAGTGTGTGCAGAAATCACAGATTGACACTGGAGACTCCTTTCTCACAGAAAACCTCACTAGGAATCAGCCAGCTCAATGAAGATCTGCTTTGCATGGTTTGGATGTGTGTGGAAGATCTCCTGCTAGAGCTCCAACCCTACTGAACACCTTAGGGATAAATGTGTATGCTGACTGCACCCCAGGAACCTCCTCACACTCCTGACTTCACTAACACGCTTGTGAGCACAAATCTTCACAAAATCTGGTGAAACATTTTCCCAGAAGAGTAGAGCTCATAATAACAGAAAATGGAGACTAAATGTGGACTGGATGTAAAAAAAAACAAAAAAAAATCTTATGCTCAGGTGTCCACAAACATTTGGCTAAATAGCGTACATGTTAACTTTTTAAAAGGTCGACAGGGTTAAAAGGTCAAGGTTTCTTCTGTTAAGTCCTTGTGATCCAGCTTGAAAACACGCATGATGGCGCTCGAGAAAGGCTCGTTAATGAGCCGAGGAGGTGGATCAGGTGCATCCAAGTCCCTCGAGACAGAATTAATCTCCTCTGGAAGATGGATCTTTAAGAGTCCACACAGCTGTTCTATAAAAGATGATACACAGTAATCCTGCAGCATTTTTTTTTTTTAATCTCCCTCAAATTTGTAAGCGCATTTAGCATTTTAGCGTTTAAAACCTTTTTTTTTTTTTCGACTGATCTTTGATGAATAACCAAGAAGCATTAGATGGACTAAAGCAAGTTTGGCACCAGTGTGAAGAAGATTATGGCTCAGGGGTTCGAGTCTAGAATGATGCTGTTTGATGCTACACACTCCGATCAAGGTGCTGCTGGAGTTGGTGTGTGTGTAGAGAAGGTTTTCCAAAACACCTCTCATGAGGGAGTAGAGAGTAAAAATATTTCCCTCTAATTTCACTCAGGGAACTGTGGACCTCCATGGTGATGAACCCACAACCTTCCAGTCACTAGTGCAAGATATTCACTAACTAACAAACCACAAATATCCACACATTTGAATACAATTTATTTGTAAGGCCAGGTTCCAAGCTAATATGAATTAGCCTGACACAAAGTTTTGTTTATAAATTAATCTGCACCATTATTGCTATCACATTAGCTAAGACAAGCTAACCTGACAGGAAATCACGTTCATAAATGTTAATATTTTTTATTTCAGCTACCTAACTAATATGTGCTAACGCAACAGAAGTTTAAATCTTATTCACAATTTGTCAAAATATTTACCTTATTAGTATGATCATAGCCTACAAAGATGATGCTAGCAAGTTAGAACAGCCATCAAATGTTCATCATTTTGTTAATGGTATACAAACACCATCAAATGCCCATATTTTTTAAAAATGGTATACAAAACATTTAACGAATGTAAGTTAAACACCATAAAAAAACATGCTAACGTTCACACTGTAATTCCAATGTTAAAGCTATCAGGTTAGGTAGCACAAGCTATCCTGATAGGATCTTTTTCAGATACAAGCTAACTGAGTGAATGTGACTGGGTTTCTGAGAAGATTTACGTTACTCACTATGTGGTCGGTGTTCTATAAAGTTAAGTAAAACAAGCTAGCATGCTAACTAGCTACAATGAGCAACCCTGACTGGATTTCTGAGAAGGTTAAAGTGGTTGGTCATAAACCTTATTGTTAACGCTAAAACAAGCTAACGCGACAGGATTTTTTTGAGGATTCGAAACGGCGTTCATAAATTCTTGATATTTTTATAAATATTAGCTGGCTAGCTAATCTGGAGCCAACTTGAGTTTGTTAACACAACTGAATTTCTCAGATTTTATTTATTTTTTTAATCAAATTCCTATGTATTTGAAATCCTGTCAGGTTAGCTAGCATTCTTACATGATAGCAGTGAAGATGTACTTATATGTGAGAAGTGGATAAATCCTGTCAGATTGGCGTATTTTAGCTAGCTAGTTGCCATTATAAGTGAAAGTATGAACATTAGAGACTGTTCTTTTAGACGTTCTGTCAGGGTTCGCTCATGTTAGATAGGACCTTGTCACTTTTGACTTCTAATGCTAGGTGGTTATTATTTAAAACACATGCGTGAGTAACAGCAAGAGAAGGAATGAAGAATTTTCTAGTGTGGTATGTGTTGTCAGTACACTCCAGCTTCACTAGATATGAAGAGCTGTGCACATCTTCATCGCCGTTCTCGAGGAAACCACCATGTGGCCTAATTAGCCATCAGCAACACAATAGAATAGCCTCTGTGTCCCTGTGCAGTCTGGGGTTCCTGAGGTTCCTGAGCTCGTAGGTAAATAACGGATCAGCGAGGAGAGGAGATGAGACAGCGTGGACGGGTCTCAAAGACGGAGAGAGAGAGAGAGAGATGTTTATAGAGGGATGAAAGGAGGAGAATCAGCACTGTATCTCTTTTTCTTTTTCTTTCTTTCTTGCCAGAAGTGGCTGCCAAGAGCCTCCCAGAAGGAGTGGGATGCCAAGGCTGGCTGAAATGTGTCTAAAGTGAGATAAGCTGCTGGGATGGAGCTCTCAAGACTCTTCAGAAGATCAGTCCGCCTCCGTCTCTCTCTCTCTCGCTCTCTCTCTCTCTCTCTCTTTCTCCCCCTCTCTTTCTCTCTGTGTGTATATTTATGATTCTTCCACATTAAGCAAAGATGGTGGACTCATAGGAGAGCGAGCAGCCATGACAGAATGCCACAGCTCACAATCTAACAAACAAATAGACACTATATTCATATCCACGCTGACACAAATCCAGCAAATAATAAACCAAACTGGTGTCCATATGGTCCTCTGACTCTTTCTCAAAATAAAAAAAACACGTCCATCTTTGAACACATTTCTGTCGTCCCCTTTTTTTTCTTGAGCGCACCACGACGTAAAAATGAGAATGCCAAGTGTAGATCTGAAGCGCTCGGAGGCACAAGCTCTCCACGGGAGCACTTCGAGATGGGCGGCCTGCCGAGCGAGGGATGGAGGGAGATAAAAACAGAGAGAGACGAGGGAGAACCGGCTGTCTAATGCTTGACCCAGCTACTTGAGACTTGGCTTCTGAAGTAAAAAAAAAAAGCGTTCCATCTCTCAAGAGAAAAGGGAAGAGAAATGGGATGAGGTAAAGAACAAGATTTCAGCGTTTAAGTGCTTGTCTGGTGGTGTTCCTGACTTTCTACACCCAGTACGTGTTAAATCGAGCAGGATGTGGAGCTTGAGATCATTTAAAACCAGCTCTGATTCTTGTGTTGCACTTTGTGGAATAACAAATTATTTGCGATAAATCGTAAAAAGATTTTCGTAAAAGAGATAATTAAATATGAATCCTCTGACATGATCAATGATCCAGACTTTTACTATGATATTTTCTGTACAATACAAATCTTAAAAGAGTGGAAAGCCATGCCTCCTTCACTAGTACACATTGGCAACACCTCTTTCTTTCGGACTAATAAGCACGATCACACTTCATCTCTGAAATTGACAAGCACAGAGGCCACACCCCTTCTCTTGGGCTAATAGTCAAAAAAGGAATGTCTGCTTTATTCAAATTAATAAGCACAAAGGCCACACCTCCTCACTTTTATACATAAAGGCCACGCTTCCTTCACTAAGGCAAATTAGCATAAAGACTACGCCTATTTAAATGAGACAAATAGTCAAAAATGCCACGCCGTTTACACATCATTCCTCCATCACTGGGACAAATGCGCATACAGGCATACAGGCCACGCCTCCTTCACTGAGACGAAGTCATAAACACATTTACATCCTACAGGCCACGCCTCCTTCACTAAAACAAATTGGTATGCAGGCCACAACTCTTTAACTGAGATGAATAGTCATACAGGCCATGCCTCCTACTGGCCACGCCCCATTCCTGAGATAAGCAGGCACACAGGCCACACCTCCTATAAGCCACACCTACTACAGGTCACACCTCCTTAACTGAAATGAATAGTCATACAGGCCACACCTCTTACATGCCACACCTCCTTCACTGAGATAAAGTCATAAAGGCCACACCGCCTTTAAGCATGACTCCTTCAGGACACGCCTCCTTTACTGAGATGAACTGGGTTACAGGCCACGCCTTCTTTACTGAGACTACAACATACCTTAATTTCTTAATGACATGAAACCCGAATTCTCTTATATCATGTGACGAAATTCTGCAGTGTGATTGGCCCAGTTCCAGAACTTCACGCTTCCTTTTTTCTGATGTCACCTTTAACGTTCCAATTTCACATCTCAGTGCATCACAATGCTGCGAGCGAAACTCTTCCTCGTCTTCAGACACACGCACACACACACATTACAAATGCAGAACAATTCGGCTGCAGGAACAGTGTGTAAAGTCTAAACGAAGGCACTGACTGCTCATGTCGCCTCTCAGGATCACTCATGGCTCATTGTCGGACTGTTGCAAGGTGTCATGTAACGCCTTTTCTCCACCATGTTTCTGTTTTTCGGCTTGTCAGCATTTTTGGTTTGCACTTTTTGTTTTCAGCATTATTTTTGTTTAGGGATTCAGGAAAGAAATAAACCAAATAAAGCCTGGAAATATAACCACTAACCACTAACATAATATACTATAGGAGAATGCTTCAAGCCAGGAACGTCATTTTTAAAAAGACTCAGAAGACAAAACACTTGGCTGTGTTATTCATCATTCATGGAGAAGATCATCAGAAGAACCTTAGAAACATTAAAGTGGATTATAAAAGGTTTACATGATGTATGGAACCAGTAGAACAATCTCCACTGAGAAAAGAGTCAGTCTGCTGAAAGTGGTTTAATATCTCACCACCTATTTGGTGCCGTAGTGAAGCAGAGGTCATTTATAGTTTCACATCATCATCATAATCATCATCATCATCATCATCAATATAATCCTTATGGAAAGAGAGCACATGCACATGCTGTTCTGCTGTAATGCTTGAAGATGACAATGAAGATGATGATGATGTTTAAGTTCAGAGTGACTTTTACCTCAGGTGATGAGACTGACACTAATGCAAATGATGCTAATAATGATGCTAATGATCACCATGGAGAATTCATAATTCTTTATGATTTAGCAGCAATTTTGTAGATCTTCAGCTGAGATGTTCTCCTCTTTCAGCTTCTGACGCTGAAGTGAAAAAGCTGAAACATGCTTTCAAAAGTGAAACAGTTCAGGAGCAGAAAATATATTGCTGGAAATGTCAGAGGCAGAAGAAGGATTTTTTTTCCCTCCTCACTCCATCTAACCCTTCAATAAAGCATGCAAAGCTAAACGTGTTCCGACAGCTCAGCAGGTCTGGAGAAGCTAAAATGGTGGCAAAGGACCTGTGTGGAATTCTCATTGTTTGTACGAGTTAAAAGTGTCTGACCTTTGTGTTCTTATGTATGTATGAGAAGTGGCTAGTCAGTCTGCTGATTTTACATCTAGAGTTCATACGGTCGCTAGGATCCATCCATCTCGGATTCTTATACTCAGAATCAAACAGCTCAAATCAAATAAAAAAGATTAGAGCATAACATCTGGTGCTAGTTTGCTAGACGCTAGGTTTGCTCTGATGGTTACGTTAGCCTCGCTCTCCCTCTTTATCATTCTGTCAGCAGCACTTTGTCTCACTCTCGGTCCCTGTCTCTCCCACACAGTATTTCACATTTCTGGTATCATGAGGAAGGAATGGATGATGTGAAATACTGCAGCACTGAAGACTGCATACAAACTGAGGGGGAGAAAAAAAACAAGGGTAATATAGCAATCAACGGAAGTCGATCTCACGCAAAACCGTACGTAATCATTGTATTTTAATATTAAATCCACATACACTTATTATTTATTTGTCTTTACTAATAACATATCCAATTATAACATAATCAATAATCCAGGTGTAGGTTTGAGGTGGTACAGGATGTTAGTGCACGATGTGCAGGTGAAGAACAGCCTCAGAGAGCATTATAATGGTGTAAGGTCTCACACCTAGCCATGGATTATCACCTTATACCATAGTCACTTTCCAGCATTAAGGAGTTCATGCTGTCACTGATGTTTGCAGAGCAAAACTGACTGAATGGATCAAAATAACACTCGACTACTAATGAATGAAGCTGTTGGAGATAACTGTGGAGGTGCTGTTCTTCACTCTTTTTCTCGTTTGAACATTTTCTTTGCCAGTTCCTCTCCAAATTCACACACAAAAAAAAAACTCCTCCATGGAGCTCAGTAAGGTCATTAGAAGATGTAATTTATGGAACTGGCAAAGGACGTTACTATGGTTACAGGTGTTACAGCAGCACTTTCATTTAGAACACTGATTCAACTACCTGTGTGTTCACACTCTGAACTTACACCTGAACTCCTTCCAACCAATCATATTCCACCATTCACATCTGAACTCCTCCAAGCCAATCATATTCCACTATTTATATCTAAACTCCTTCCAGCCAATCACATTCTAATAATCACGTCTAAACTCCTCCCAGTCAATCACAATCCAGTATTCACACCTTAACACCTACCAGCCAATTACAATCCTTTATTCAGACCTGAATTCCTTCCAGCCAATCACAATCCATTATTTACACCTGAACACCTACCAGCCAATCACATTCCACTATTCACATCTGAACTCCTTCCAGCCAATCATAATCCAGTATTTACACTTAAACACTTACTAGCTAATTACAATGCTTTATTCAGACCTGAATTCCTTCCAGCCAATCACAATCCACTATTCACATCTGAACTCCTTCCAGCCAATCACAATCCAGTATTTACACTGTGCAGGGTCGGTGCATTGGAGCAATTTTTTAAAGTAGTCTAATTAAACTAATACAGGACGCTACAATGCTTTTTTGCTAAATTGTTGGGTTTTTTTTCCCTATTTTTTATTTTGCTCATTAAAAATAATTTCTGCTAAAAACGTGTATTAAAAAACACAGTGTTGAATATTTTATTGAACTGAATAACGGGCAAATAAAGGATTAAAGATTCCCACCGGTGCACTCGATATTTATCATCCCGAGTTTGTTGTGTAACAGCCGTGTGGGCCTCCAGGACCTTTTCAAAACGCCACGTGACGGACGCCTTTATCCCACCACACAAAAAAACCTTCCCCCACAGGTCGATTGACTTCGAAGTCTTCAAACAAAACAACGCGCCTTCCACTCGTGTGCGTTATTACGAAAGGAAAGGCAGGCTTTTCTCCCCACATTAAATACAGCTAGTTACTTTGATTCCCCGTGGCCTCGGTGAATATAAAAGGTGATGGCATTGATCCGCGCAGTGTGATATTACTGCGAGGCGAGAAAGCGAGAAAGCCATTAGAGAAAAATCGCTGGAGGAGAACGCGCACGTCGATAGTCTAAATACGGCCCGAGCCAAAACAAGCAGGTGTCGCCGAGCGGCTTGTCTATTCATGCTTTATAGAGTTTTCACAGGAGCTTTAAGTGACATACTCAACTCCCAACAACACCCAGGACATCTGAGCTGGAGGGAGACGACGTGTCGGAATATCTCCTCGGAAAAATCCATCAAGTATACGGCCGTGTCACTTTGTAGTCACCTGACACAACAATATTAAATAAAACCTACATTCCTATGAAACATCCCGCCTCCTGAAACAAAGGCCACGCCCCTTTCATTGACCTCAGAAGATGTGGATTTCTCAGCACCATCACACTCGGGCAACATCACACCGGGTCTTCTTTATTGAAAAGCGAATGGTGTCCGATTGCAGCGCATTCTGAATAACTTCCGTACAGTCCACTCCCTTGGCCCTAACAAATTCTTCTGATCTGATTAAATGATGGAGCAGCACTTAAAATAGTGGCTGTGATCCAAACGAGCCGAGTGGAAAGGCAAAGCACAAAGTCAACAAGGGTGCATTAAGATCACTGTTGGAACACAACCTTGGATAGTTCCTGTCTTATTTCCCCAAATATTCAAACAACTGCAGAGTGTGATCGCACATAGCACACACACACACACACACACACACACACACACACACACACACACACTACATGAGTGTGCATGGCCCCTACAAGAAATCAGCCATGACATCACTTTTTAGCTCATTATAAACTAAAATGTGCACACGCAATCAACAGCTCCATGAGGACTTGAGAATAAGAATTATAACTTTAATAACCTGAAAACAACACAGCAAAAGACTCCAACACTCCTGAATCATCTCCAACACTCCTGAATCAGCTCCAACACTCCTGAATCATCTCCAACACTCCTGAATCGACTCCAACACTCCTGAATCGACTCCAACACTCCTGAATCAACTCCAACACGCTTCAATCATCGCCAACACTCCTCAATTAACTCCCACACTCCTGAATCATCTCCAACATTCCTGAATCACATTCAACACTCCTGAATCATCTCTTACACTCCTGTATCAACTCCAACACTCCTCAATCATCTCCAACACTCCTGAATCAACTGCAACACTCCTGAATCATCTAAAACACTCCTAAATCAACTCCAACACTCCTGAATCATATCCAACACTCCTGAATCATCTCCAACACTCCTCAATCATCTCCAACACTCCTGAATCAACTGCAACACTCCTGAATCATCTCAAACACTTCTGAATCATCTCCAACACTCCTCAATCCACTCCAACACACCTGTATCAACTCCAACACTCCTAAATCAACTCAAACACTCCTGAATCATGTCCAACACCCCTGAATCAACTCCAACACTCCTGAATCATCTCCAACACTCCTGAATCATGTCCAACACTCCTAAATCATCTCCAACACTCCTGAATCGACTCCAACACTCCTGAATCCACTCCAACACTCCTCAATCAACTCAAACACTCCTGAATCATGTCCAACACTCCTGAATCAACTCCAACACTCCTGAATCATCTCCAACACTCCTGAATCATGTCCAACACTCCTGAATCATCTCCAACACTCCTGAATCGACTCCAACACTCCTGAATCAACTCCAACACTCCTAAATCATCTCCAACACTCCTGAATCATGTCCAACACTCCTAAATCATCTCCAACACTCCTGAATCATCTCCAACACTCCTGAATCATCTCCAACACTCCTGAATCATGTCCAACACTCCTGAATCATCTCCAACACTCCTGAATCATCTCAACACTCCTGAATCATGTCCAACACTCCTGAATCATCTCCAACACTCCTGAATCATGTCCAACACTCCTAAATCATCTCCAACACTCCTGAATCATCTCCAACACTCCTGAATCATGTCCAACACTCCTAAATCATCTCCAACACTCCTAAATCATCTCCAACACTCCTGAATCATCTCCAACCCTCCTCAATCAACTCTTATACTCCGGAATTATCTTCAAAACTCCAGAATTAACTCCTACACTGCTGAATGCATTTATTTCGAGGTATAGAACGTCCTCTGACTCACTCTGCACCTCATTTGACACTTCAGCACCTGCATATCAACTCTTCATTTTCTACAAAATAACGTACATAAATATCAGCTCTGAAATCACTCTTCAGTTTAAAACATTTAAATAAACAAATAAACACAAAGAAATGCACATTTTACAGTGAATTTACAGTGAAACACATCACGATACTTTACAGGACTCTGATGCTTCTCTCAATCGATTTCAGGGTAATAATTTAATGATTAGAAATTAAATTATATTCATATAATATAAAATGAAACATTAATTAATATTATATACATGTGAAAAAAAACATACCTATGAAAGAATGGAAATGGAGATGAATAATTAATTAATTAATTAATTAATTAAATAAAATATCAGAGTTTATGGGATAGATAGATAGATAGATAGATAGATAGATAGATAGATAGATAGATAGATAGATAGTCATACCAATCCTTTAAACATTTTAAATATTATAAAATATTTTAAATTAAAAGAAATATATTTTTAATTATTTAAAAATTTCAAAGGATTGGTAAAATAATAATAATAATAATAATCTTTATAATAATCATAATAATAACAATAATAATAACAATATTAATAACAATTATTATTGTTATTATTATTATTATTATTATCATCAAGTGCTTATAATTGCGCGCGCGCGCGCGCGTGTGTGTGTGAGTGTGAGAGAGAGAGAGAGAGAGAGAGAAAGAGAGAGAGAAAGAGCTCACCGTTGCTGGAGATGCGGTTCTCCACCTGGGCGGATGAGGAGAAAGGGCCACTAAGTTGGATGTAGAGTCCCACACAGTGGAAACTCCGCAGCAGGAGCCGGAGAGCGCTCATGTCGCCTCTGCTGGAGGAGGAAGAGGAGGAGGAGGAGGAGGACACCGCCTCACCTTCACACCTTCAGGGTTTCACCGTTATACCTAGGATAGATCCACACCCGGGGAAGGAGGTATACTAGTGGCTAAGTGATGCTGAGAGAGAGAGAGAGAGAGAGAGAGAGAGAGAGAGAGAGAGAAAGAGAGAGAGAGAAGTAGGTTGCGCTTCTCCCCGTCGCTGCTCCGCAACTGCGCTCTCAGACTCAGCATCACATACTAGAGCGCGTGCGGCGGAGGGATACAGCGAGGAGTGAGGCGGAGTGATCGCTTCTCAGATATTCACCACTAAAGACTGACTATCTATCTATCTATCTATCTATCTATCTATCTATCTATCTATCTATCTATCTATCTATCTATCTATCTATCTATCTATCTATCTATCTATCCCAAGCCCTATAAAAAGTACATGTACAATAATAAATGTAAGATGTATTTGTTGCTGTTGTTATTGTGCGTGTTCTCCTCGTTTCTGTATGGGATTCCTCTGGGTTCTATGGTTTTCTCCAATTTTAGACAGATTCTAAATGTTCTGATTTGTCTATAAATCAATTGATTAATTTAATTTATATATGATGTACATGATAACTTAGTAAAGACATTCAATGTACAGACAGACAGACAGACAGACAGACAGACAGACAGACAGACAGACAGACAGACAGATAGATAGATAGATAGATAGACAAGCAATGTTCTAATTTGTTTATCAGTTATAATTGACTAATTGACGTTGTATGTGATGTACATGAGGTGAAATGTAGTGTACAGACAGACAGACAGACAGACAGACAGACAGACAGACAGACAGATATGTCCGTCACCTGCTTGTCCTGAGATGAAATGTTTAACTCAACTGTTTGGTTTCAATTGAGGCACACAAAGAGCTACAAGTCAACCAGGCGGAAAAGACAATTATTCCAGCATCTCTGAGGTGTGAAATTAGAGCCGGAGCACCGCCGCTGCCATCATGGCTGATATGAGGAGCGCGTGACTTCCTGCCAATTTAATATGCAGATTAGGACTCGTCTTATTACAGGTGCAGTTTGGATAGAAGAGGTGCGAGAGGAGCAGATGTTTCTGCCATGTGAAGGGGCGACCCGGGCCTTCTGTGCCAACACAACCGGCGAGACACCATAGGGCTGTGAATGGCATTGTCTTTCTCTCTTTTCTCTCTCTCTCTCTCTCTCTCTCTCTCTCTCTCTCTCTCTCTCTCTCTGTATTTACCGCTCATTTGCTTTTGGAATCTGGTGTTTCGGCTGAGCGCCATCAGCACCAGTCTGGCTCGAGTGTAAACACCAACATATACACCGTTTTTCTTTTGCATGCAACAGATGGGTTTAGTGTCCAAACACACACACACACACACACACACACACACACACACACACAGTGATGAGAAGATAAACAGAAGCAAGAAGAACACACACCATGTGATGCTGTTGTAGGAAATTATATACTGTAAGCATTCAGAAACATCCTGAAGTGAGATGTTCCTCTTCCACAGCAGCTACAAAGGGTTTAAATCTTAAGATCATGTTGTACATTTGTATCTGTTTATGGCTGTGTTTACTGATAGCAATATTCATGCTTTTTTGCCTCCTTTTTTGAACCCGGCGACACTAAGTAGAAGCAAGTAGAAGTCTGGGAGAAGTTTCTAAAAATTGGGGAACGGCTAAGGAACATCATAAGGAACATAAGGAACATAAGAAACATCATTTTACCTGTCGTTTTTCCCGCATGAACCCTCTGCATGTTTCTAAATTGAGAGACAGTGAATAAAGAAATAAAACCCCAAAACTTATAAAGCGGGGATTACTCACCGAGAGAGAGAGAGAGAGAGAGAGAGAGAGAGAGAGAGAGAGAGAGAACATCTACAGACCAGCCATTATTTCTTTCTCGTCTTTTGGATTAGTTTCCAGTGGGGAAAAAAACCCTAAATGTTGGCGAATTCCACGTCATTTTATTGCACTCTTTTGCACTGCATCGTTCACCAGTTTAAAAACTAAATATGGCTTTACAGATTCTGGAGAATCGCACTGGCCCACGATCCCAAAAGTAAAATCCTGCTTTAGATTCACAGAGGAAAGGATTAGCGCATTTGCAAGCCAGTGACCTTCAACTGTTAAATGTTTACCCCTCCCAATACACAAGGATTGAGAGAGAGAGAGAGAGAGAGAGAGAGAAGAGAAAAGCAATAAAGATGCAGAGACTACACCGAATATAGGGATGGCGCATTTGTGGATTCTGGCTAACTCGCTAGCTCAGCACGCTAGTCATTAGCGTAGGAGTGAGACTTGCTGGCTCATTACCGCTGGACAAACATCAAATTATTGACCATTAAATCCACACCGGGGGCCCGGAGGCAATTTCTGAAACAAGAGAGCGAGACGAAAGAGCACAAACTCGGAACGCAAAGTAGTTTAGAGACCTAACTGGTAACGGTGACTTCACATGAGACCTCGGTTTTGTTTTTTTTACATCTATTTCCACAGCAGGTTTGTGGGTTGTCGTTTTTTTAGATTCTTTATAAATAAGAAAATTATTGCTTTATTGAACAAAAGACACTACAGTCAGGTTTTGTTTGCAGATGACATGAACATGCAGATGGTTTACATGCAGATGGTTTGTGGTTTATGAACACATCTGTAACATTATTGACACATTAATAACACATTATACAGAATTATGATGCATTTCAATTGTATCATGTTTTCTTTTTTTTTATTCCAGACCTCCGACTTCCCATTTCCAAGATGAATACAGGACAAATAGGTTTAATAACAAAAAAAATGCATTTGAGTGTACAGTCTCCTTAATTAGGATTGACTATATAGGCCACGCCCCATTCTACTCCCCCTACTGGCAGGTAGTTAGGCCACACCCCCTCCTCCTTTGCTGAGACGAATGTATACAGAACCCATGATGAATCCTCCTGGAATAGGTGTACACAGGCCACGCCTCCTTTTTTTTTTTTTTTTTTTTTTTTACGTAATTCTAAGTTCCTGATTTCTTTTTTTCTAGATACAATGAAAACAGCATAAGTAGAGTCAACGACCAGGAAGGAATTAATTTTTTGAGGCATTAAAAAGTCTTAGGACTTATGCCATACGAACATGTAATTTTTTTAGTTTTATACTTAAATGTGGATATTATGCATCGATTGAAAAAGTGTGCATGGTGTAAAAGTTGGCATTTGTATCGCAATGGATCGTTTTGAACATTGCGATACATTTACACGTTCTCTCAGCACCGCAGCTGTACGTGTGCTACATGAATATGACGCATCACACTACAGAGACTGAGGCGTGTCCTGAGTCACACAGAATATAGATTAACATGGCAGAGGTAGAGCTGCATCTTCACGGAGACAGAAAAAAGAACGTCAGAGTTTCTTTCATCTTTTTATGATTTGCTGTTTGTCTGAACCAAAGAAAAAAAAGTGAACTGCAGAGCATCATTATTACCACGGCAACAGATAATAATATTAATATCAATAGTGTTGTTAATAATAATAATACTACTACTAATAATAATCCAAAAATTGTAATGCTGTGGTTGTTCATTGAGACAGAGAGCCATGGCTTCAGGAAGTCTTGGTCAGGATGAGTGTCTGATGTTCCTTGTGTTGCCATCATTTGGTTTGACAACATAAACACTCCAGACGACTGGAAACATGCGAGATTGGGTCAGGAAGTGCTCCTGTGTTGGAGATGCTCCATTAGAATGGAAATTAGAATTTTTTCTCCAGATAAAGAACGCTCGCGCACACAGACGTGACAAAGAAAATTTAATTACATGTTTTTCAGGTTTCATCACGTCTCAAAGTCTATACAAAATGACCTCGATATCCAAAAAGCAACAAAAACACGCATCGGCATCGACCTTCACATTCACTCAGCCTTGATCACTTCATCAAACAACTTTATTTACAGAGAAACCACAGGGTGCAGAATACGCTCGCTCGCATCCCGATCCGGAGCGTTAGAACTCCTCCAGAAGCTCCATGATGCGTTTCTGCTCGCTCAGCCGGTACTCCTCGTTCTTCCCGTCGCCGATGCTCTCGGCGTGTTCTGCAAAACAGGAAACAAAAACGCTGCGTTTTTAAACTTTTACAAACAAAACATGCTTTTCCCCCCTTCCTCCGATACGTGCTGTGACGCCAATTTATCACGTGACTGAGAAGTTTATGAGCCATAAAGAAGCTGTGGATTTCCACACAGCAGAGGAGGAAAGAGATGAAGAACAAATACTTAAGTAGATTTTTCTGGTATCAGTAATTTACTTCTTATACTTTTATATGTATAAATATTTTACTTTCACTCATTACATTTTTACACAAAAATCTGTTCTTTCTACTTCTTACATTTTAAAATCAGACTCGTTACTTCAGTTTGAATCTATTTGCTGACATTAATTTGTTCTCACTGCGCCGTTTTCAGCACATCAACATGTTTGTCATTGTGCAGCTCCTTCAATCCACTGGTGCATCATTTCCTGTCTCTCACACACACACACCACAGACGTAGACTAGTTTCTGAAGCTCACAATGAGCAGAGCAGAAGGCAGTAAGAAGTTTGGGGTTGATGTGGATGAGACAGAGGGAGTCAGTGATGAGAACATGACTGAGAACAGACACATTCCTGATCACCATCATCTTTTCACTGCTTGTGTTCTACATGGTGGATCTTCAGCCTGAATACATTCATTAAAGAACAACAGGTAGTAATAATCACTACTTTTTACTGAAGAATATGTCAGAGCACAAACATCTTTACTTTAACCTGAGTGAAAAAAGTGCAGCCAGAACTTCAACTTCTACCAGAATCTTTTAAAAACATCAGCATCTACACTTCTACTGAGTGAAGGATGTGTGGTGTATGTTCAAGCTATCAGAGTTTTGGTGCTTGTAAGAGTACACACACACACACACACACACACACACACACACACACACACACACACACACACACACACACACACACACACACACACCTATATATAAAAATAATTGTGGAGGAAAAGGGCTTCGGTCTGCAGTTTCAGGACGTGTGCAGACAAAGAGGTCTGCTTCAAAAGGCCAAATACGATTAAGAGCAGCACTTAAATCTGTACCTGTAGAACACACACACACACACACACACACACACACACACACACACACACACACACACACACACACACACACACACACTCACTATCTGAGCACTATTAATGCCTTGTTCTGCTTAACCCATCTCACACTCAACACATCACCACCTCTTTCTTCTCACTGCTCTCTCTCTCATTCTCTCAAAGGGCACTTACCAGGCGCGTGTGTGCGTATGTGTGTGTGTGTGCGTTTTTCCATACGACACTGTATGTTTCCATAAAATCTCATTCATGCGATTGACAGATTGAAGCCACGCCTCCTTCTAAACGGTGATTGACAGGAATATAGACCTACTCAAACACAAAGACTAAAGAGATACAGAAGCTACACTATTTCTCTTGGAATCAGTGTACAGAGCCTCGTTCCTCAGGACAGGTACAGAGGCCACGCCCTCCTTGTCGCTCACTAGGATTGAGACACACAGGCCACGCCTCCTTCTCCTTTGACTGATAATGAAATACAGAAGCCGCTCTTTCTTTTTCCTTAATTGAGCCAAAGGTAAAGTTTGAGATTAAAAACAGTAAACCTTTTTAGGCTTAAACACACACACACACACACACATACACACGAAGGCATGTTATTCGATAGTGTAGTGGTTTAGGGGAAAATGCAGGCATGGATTATTCTCTTAGCCCTTTCACGACTCGGTGCAGCATCAAACCTGCTTAAAAAGTATGAGCTGAAAAGAAGAAGAACGGCAGGCATGCTAAAGGGCACGAGAGAGAGAGAGAGAGAGAGAGAGAGAGAGAGAGAGAGAGAGAGAGAGAGAGAGCCATGAATCAGATGCTATTTGCATACAGCATAAATAGCAGTGGGAAGGATAATCCCCGCTTGAGCTCAGAGGTGTTGCAACCTTGCGCATCCCATACTCTCTCTCACACACACACACACACACACACACACACACACACACACACTCAGGCACAATTACACACTCAGATCACGGAGAGGAACAGCCGAAAGTCAGCCTACGCGAAGCTCGTATCAAGGGCGAGCTCACTCCATGATGCACGGAGACCGAGCCAGGCGGCGAACCTCCTGCTGCGAATCTGCACAAAACGAGCCAGAAAAAAAAAACCAAAAAAAAAAAAAAAAAAAAAAAAGGCCTGTGACTTTTGCTTCTGCACAAGCTAATTAAATTCCTAATCTCTGCAGCAACAGCGTGGCACGATTCCTCTTTTGTCCTAGTTACACATTTGATTACACCGAGGAAGTACGAGGGGACTGATGACTTGATTAACAATAAATTCGCTGTAATGAACGCCGGCTGCATTAAAAGAAAAAAGAAAGAAAAGCTCACGCTCGGTAAGAAGGAGAACAGTCGCGAGGATTATAAATCAGAGTAAAAGAATGCTCAGAAAGAGAAAAAAATGATGTACACACCAGGGTTGTGCGATACTGCCAAAAAAATTGCTTGCTTTGCGATATACTCGATAATGTCACATCATTAAAACAACAATTACGATATGATCTTAAACGTATATCGTACACCCCGGGTACACACACTCGCACTTTTCTTACGTTCATTTAATTTCAATTAAATATATGAATAATAAAAACCTCGTAATGTAAAATACAGAAAAGATAAGAAAGAAAAACGTCAGAATTAATGGCGTCGTTCGTTTGTTGTAAAACACGCTGCGGAGAATCGCTCAGATCGAATTCAACTAAATTATTCTCACAGAACCATATCACCTCGCATCAGAAGCTCCGTGACGAAGCTCAGATTGCGATCTAAATAAAAAATTTTATAAATAAAGTGGAAGATGGCAATCTCAGAGCTGCGTGTGGAGACGATCACAGCTCAGCGCCGGGACGTAAAGCCACCGCTAGCAGACGAAGGGGAAAAAAACAGAGGGGAAAAAGAAATCAGCCGGTGTATTTGATGGGTCAGTGGTCGGGGCTGAACACTTGACCCCACGACATGCTGCTTGATGAAATCCAGCCTGGAAAAAAACCCACCACAATCACACTGACAGCATGCGGACGAGAGGAACAGTGCTCCTGCAATCAGCTCGCATAATAGAGCGACAAAACCGAAAGCTTCAGAAACGAGAGAAAAGAACGAGAAACTGTGTTACCATTTCACAATCAGGAGCTGAACCTCGTCGCACGGCATCACGATAAAAACATTTAAACTACACTGTACAGAACGAATAATAGTTTGTATGGAACTATAAGATGGACCTTGTGTATTAGACTGATTAATCGTTGATTGCTGGAACTAGGCGCTGTCAGCAAAAATCCATAACGATAGTTTTTCCAGCTTCCGGTCCGACGTTATTACGAGAGCGGCCACTAGAGGCGAATCACTGACTGCACTCGCTGTCATTTGTAATAAAGTTCAGTACCATTTTACATGTGTAGATCTTTTTTTTGTGTGTCAAACCAAGTGTGGTATCAAAGATGTTCATGAAACGTTTGTGATGGAACCTTTAGAGGAGCCTTTTTTTTTTAACTAAGGAAGAGTTGAACTGAGACTCATATAGAACCATGATATAGATTTTTGTTGGATATTCTTTATGTTTTCTGGACCAGCTGGAAGTTTTATGGATCTACATGAATCTTTGTTGAATGGAAGCCTGGTATGAAACCTTTGCTAAAGAGAACACTGATATGATTTCAATCAAATGGTTAAATGGTACCTCAGTGAAAATGGACCCGGTAAAAAAAAGCATAAAACCATAAAAAAAAAAATGCAACCCTGATAAAGAACCATTGAAAAGAACTTTGATATGCAAGTGTTCAGTGGGATCTTGGCTCAGAACCATCGCGCGACTTACATTTACCTCAGTTATACAACAATTAAGGGTTAAGGACCTTGCTCAAGGGCCCAGCAGTGGTGGTGGTGGGATTTAAACCTATGAACCAAATTCTTCATCACTAAACAACCACTTTTCCCCTCCTGGGTGTATCCAGTCCCTCGAGGAAAAGTATCTCTGTGAGAGCTTCCAGTACACCAGGCCAAATGAAATATTCCGGTAGGAACTATTAAAATTGTGTGTGAATCTTGAACTTGTTCCAGGAATCTTAAAGAACCTTCAAGAATTTCCTTTTTCTAGACATTCAGCCAGAACTTTTGTGGCTTTTATTGTGCTAGTGATGGGAAGAATCAAATCTTAGGATGGAAGTTACCTTCAATTACTAGGTTTCTGAATCGCACCTCAATTCGGGTAAAAATGTATGCCAGATGAATACGTCTAAATAAGAAAATCCATTACGACTCTTTCTTTTCAGACTGGCCAAATCAGAGCAAAGCTAATTGGCCTTTAATGACATCTTTTCCCTGTTAACACTCTTGGTTTAAAGTATACGGATGACTATAATGTACCCCACTGCTACTCTTAACTCGACAGCGAGGGCGAAGTGCCAGCAGTGTTGATGCTCTGTGGTACCTCTGTGCTGTGTGGTCCTGGCAGTGCTTTCTCTCCACAGGCCTGCTCAAGGCCACAGCTGCTACAAACCCACAGCAGAAAATTTCAATTTATCACAGAGGTGGCAGCAATTCCACAGCGTGCCTCCCACACACAAGCTGCTCTCCAAAAGAAAGGGAGGAAAGAAAAAAACAAAAAAAAGAAAAGAGATGCCTTATGCATTTATTGGAAGGGTTTCTTAAAGGTTCTTGACAGTTTTATAAAAATAACACCTTACTGAAAATTGGTAGATCCGGAAAGTTATAAGGTACAGAGGAAATCTGTAAAGGACGTGTTTAAATGTAGAATGGGCATCGAGCACTAATGGTGATTGTGCTGAAGTTCATCCGTTATTCAGCTCGCATTTGTTGGCTTTTGGTGACGGAAGAAAATGTAAAGATGCACACAGGAAAGAAAAAAAAAAAGTTATCCATTCCATTGTTGAAAGTGAAAAGAAACCACTAATATGATTAGTTAAGGCAGGACGTTTGTTGGTACCACACCAACCGTGGAAAATAATAGAATCAGGATACAGCCATCTGACTGAATCCAATCTCAATGAGCAAAGCATGTTGAAGGAATGGTGAAGATCAGACCATACAGCTGAAAATGGCCTGAAATGGGTTAAGACATAGAGAACAAACCCAGACTACCAAGTAATTTGTAAGATTAAAG